>NW_006207517.1:885523-925508 GCF_000334495.1 Tupaia belangeri chinensis
CCCCAGGGAGGATGACTATGCTGCAATTCTTTCCCCTTCATTCTCTCCTCAGGATGTTGGGCATAGTAGCACATGTACCTGGCATGATTTTCAAGCTGTCAAGTTCAGTACACTAACCATGGTTAGCTCTGTGGGAGTCCATTGCCTTAACCACCATGCCACCTGCTGGCCCCTATACTTTTGTTTTGACAAACAATGATAACTCATACCCATTGTTTTAACCCAATTATGTTCAAGTTTCTGACTGGTGGCTTGAAAAATCATGCTGGGATCATATGCATGTTTGCCCAAAATACAGTGAGGAGGATGGGTGAAAAGTTACTGTTCTATGACCATACCCTCCGGTGTGTGTGTGTGGGTGAGGGGGGACAGGCTTTCTCAGTTTCTCTCTCTCTTTGTCTCTCTGTTGAATGTATGCACCCTATGACAAAAGCCTAAACAAATAAAATTACACAAGCTGTACATTATAAGTGTATAAGTAATAGTGGACATATTTTCTTGTGCGTGACTTCAGGGCAAAGACTTTTAGTGTATAAGATGTTCTACTTTTGTTAAAGTATTTGTAGAGATGTACAATATGCAATGTATTGTATAATATATAAATGATTTTTATATATTTAGAAATTATCTACTGTGCCAATTACATTTAATGATTTAACCTACATCTGCATAGTACTTTGTTTTCTAAATTGCCAGAGGACGTGTGCACTTACCAGAGACTGAGAGAGAACGAAGAGAGGAAGAAAGCACCCCCTAACAGGTCATGGTGATGCCACAATCTCTTCTTATACAGTTTTTCATCCTGTCAAGATTTGAGGCACACACAGGCAAACACCCAGCATGTTTTTCAAGCTCTAGAAGCTGGGACTTATACTGTGGTTGGCATGTGGAACCAAGCTCCCTTAATTACCAGGCCCTAGGGCCAGTCCTCTATTATATTGCATCAAATGAATTTTGACATCTTTGGATAAATCATGCAATTTTTCCTTTTAATTCTGTTACTATGATAGCTGTTTTAAAGGATGTTTTAAAATATTAAGCAAGCTCTGTATTCTTTGAAAATATTCTTGATGTCCATCATGTACATGATGTCTTGTTTTTCCTATTTTATTTTTATATTGTATGTAATATGTATATATTGATATTTATGAATAAGGACTGTCTGGCCCAGCTTACTGGCACAGTTGGCAGCTAATTGAAATGCAGTGCCGGAGGCCACACAGTGGAGGCTGAGTTTGGACTCCTGAATTGGCCTGAAAACAAACCTGGCATATGTGCACATGCCCAAGATCTTGAGAAGCTGGCAGGCTGCAGAAAGGGAATCACAGCGTATCAAGGGTGTTTCTCTGTCACTCTCTCTATAGAGTGCACAAACGTGCTCTCATCATGAATTTTTAAAAAAGAGGATTGTGTATTATTAACGGTTGTGGTTCACTGTCAGGGCTTAGAAACCATTTTGTACTTTTTTCTTTCTGCGCTGCACAGCTATTGCTTCACTATCTTCTGACACTCCTGGTTCCTGATGATTGATCTATGAACATTCCAGTCATTGTAACCCCTGCATGCAAAGTTTTGTTTTTTCCAGTTGCTTTAAAAGTTTTGTTTTGTTTTTTAGTTTTACAACTACTAGAATATATCTAGACTTTTTTTTCCTTTATTTTATTCTATTTGTGATTTGCTCATTTCTTGACTATGTAAACTGATGTCTTATTAAATTTGAAAGAGCTTTGTTAAGTATAATTTAACATTCTTTTAGCCCCTGTAACTTTTTCTTCTATGAGAATTGCCCATGTGTTAAACTTTTTTTATACAATTCCACAATCCTGAAAGATCTGTTCTTTTCTGAATTTTTTCAATATTGTTATTTCTGTTCTTCCAAATGTATAATATCTATTTTTTTTTTCCCAGAGAGAGATTATGCCATAGAGTGCTTGAGCTCTTGGGAGAGATAGAGAAAGAGAAACAGAAAGTGAGAAATCAGCCCCCTGGGTTGATGGCTATTCCAAAATCCCTTCTCTTCCATTCTTCTCTTGGGATATTGAGCATGCATACACACATGCTCAGTGTGAGTTTTAAGTCACCAGATTCAGGACTTGAACCACAGTGAACTCCTTGAGAGTCCAGTGATGTAATCATTATGCCATCTGCTGTACCCCAAATGTATAATTTCTATTATCCATCTTTAAGTTTATTTCTTTTGCCTTTTCCATGTTGCTATTGAGAATATCCAATATCTTATTTCAGTTTTTTTTCAAACTAATTTTATTTTATTTATTTTTTCTATTTTTAAAAACTACCAGTGGTTAAGGAAGCTGAATTCCACATGGCTAGTGGTTTGGCTCCCATGCCAAGCACGTGTGCATGCTTGTCCAAAATCCAGAAAGGAGTGAGAAATAGAGAAGGGATTACAGCATGACCCTTCCCCATGAGGGATGCTATTTCACTCCCCCCAACTCTCTCCAGTGAGCATGCACATCTTATCTCCCTCTCATATCTATCTCAAATCTGTATCAGTCTCTATATACATACCTATGTGTATATATATATGTATATAATATATACATACATGGAGAGAGAGGGAGATCAAATGAGAACATTATCTTTCAATTTATTTTAAGTAAGTTATACTTTACCTCATTAAATACAGTTATATTAAAGTCTTTGTTTGGAAACACCAATGCTGGGGGGCATATTTTGGACAAGTATCACTGTTACATTTCCTCCACAGATAATTAATCATATGCTACCAGTTCTTTGCTTATTGTGTTTGGATTTTGTCTTGGCATATAGAATGTTAAGTTGTGTAGACTGTAGGTCTTATTTTAGTCCCCTACAAAACGTTATGTCTTCTTTTAGCAGGCTACGAACTCTTAATCTTTAGCTCAGATATCCATTTAAGTACCAAAGCACTACTGCTCTATTGTTTTGGGTCTGGAATATATCTAAAATACTCGGTTACTTGAGACAGGTGCTGATGTAGATCACAATTCAATTTTGAAACCTCTGAGCTACTGATTTGAGTGTTTGTGCATTGGTAGCTTTAGCATCAACCTAAGAGTTAAGTAAGTTGTTTACAAAACCAGTGTGTCTCCTTCTCCTGATATCTTCACTCTAAAATTTCTCCTGCATTCTCCAAATCCCAAAGGCTCCATGTTCTGGTTATTCTGGCCACACAAACAGGGTTCCCTTTCAGTTATAGCTTCCATGGCTTTCCACAACTGTGGTTTGTCCTTACAACTCCACAGCAGAAATCATGTAAGAGACTGTTTTCTTTTGACTACCCACCACAACACACTTTTTGTTATCTAAATTTTAGAACTTTCAGGAAAATATTTTTATATTTTGATCACAAATTTCTATTGTAAAAAACAGGATAAAATGGCTACAGTTTTACATTAGTACCAGAACCAGAGTTCTTTTTATTTAATTTTTATTATAATTTTCATTGACACATAATAATTGTATATATTTATGATGCAGTGTAATATTTTTATTCACAAATATGCATAATGATCAAATCAATGTAATTAGAATATCTATCACCACAAACACTTATCATTACTTTGTTTCAAGAATATTCAAAATCCTCTCTTTTAGTTATTTTGAAATAAATAGTAGGTTACTGTTAACTATAATTACCCAGTAGAGCACTGGAATTTATTCTTTATTTAACTGTAGTCATATATCCATTAACTGACATCTCCCTACCTCCTCCCCAATATCCAGCAGCCTCACCTCTAGACAAATATCCAAAGAAAAGGAAATCAGTATTTTGAAAGATTTCTGTCCCCCCATGCTTATTGCAGTACTCTTCACAATAGACAAGCTGTGAATCAATCTAAATATACATGCTGGGTAAACAGGTAAAAGAAACGTGGTATGTATATTCACAGAAATACTATTTACCCATTAAAAATAATATATAGTTTTTCAAGGCAATACGAAAGAACCTGGAGGACATTATATTAACTCAAATAATCCAATACTGTAGTCTTTCCTAGAAGACTCCAAATTTTATTCAGAAATAATCTGAAGAGATTGACATACAAACAGAACTCCTGATTGTGAATATAGGTAAAAATTGTAGTGCTGTTTGACACCATCATTACAGAAAGACGAGTTTAGTCCAGGGAAACACAATATATCAAAATCCAAGTTAATGGATTTTTTTTTTCAAAAGGCTAATAGTTGGATAAGAATGAGATTTCGAATTATGCTGCCAATGATCTAACTCATTTCACTAGTAAATTATGGTGATTTGTAAATATTTGTATTTTCGTAAGTATTAATTATGAGTAATAGATTTAGGTGGCAGAAACAGATTTTATTTTACACCAGCTGCTCAGAACACCAAGGGAATAGAACTATGGGAACAAATCAGATTTCCCAAAAGTATGCAAATAATGAATCTTTTTGTTAAGAATGTCAAGTTTAATTTAACATTGCTGCTGCAGTGTAGTATTCGTCAACGTGTATTTATTTGGGGCTTCATGCCAGCTACCTGGATCTACTCCAATGCCTACTGAGCTAAAATCTGGCTTGCTTAAGGAATGATTCCAATGTATTCAAAATTGAAACACAACATAAACATCTTTTTGAATAGAGTTAAACTGTTCAGAGCTATTTGAATGATGAACTTTGGTTCAATTTCTAAGAAGTAATCATGTGCTTTATTTGTTCCTTATTATACAATTTCAAATTTCTTCTTCCTCTTCACTGAACATCCTTCCTTTTCATTGAATAGCATCTTTATTCATGCTATAGAAGTGTCAAACAATACTTGAAACATCTGGACTGTATTACCTGATAAAGTACCTAACATTTTAAGTTGATTTATTTCCTTCATGTATTTTTGACACTGTTTTTTTTGACCGTTAAAGGCAAAAACACTTTCTGCCTTCTATATAAGTAAATATCATAAAGTGTTTAATAAACTGAAGTACTTTTTCAGAGTAACCGGGGAAAATTATAGCTCTTGCATACTATCATAATGTAAATATAAATAAAGGATAAGTAATAGGTAATCCAAAGTTATTGACACGGCAATTCTTTCAATATTAGAATATTCATAATATTCAAATCAATTCTGAAAACTTTCCTGTCTTAAAATTCCTTGCAGCTGTTGTAGAAAAGGAAAATGAGACTTGATGTTTCAGGGAATAATGTTAAAAATTATACATTCATCTATGTATGGTATGATGATATCCCTCTCACAAAACAAACAAGCTTCTCTTAAACCTTGTGATCTTGACTTATTTTGTCTCAGTCCAGGAAGAGAAATGTGGGTGGGGAGAAATAGTTAGCATTAAAAAAATGCATTTCCCTCTGTTGAAGTATGCCTCATTGTAACCTGGCCCAGTGCAGGGTTAGTCATAGGTATCTTTTCTGGGGATTTACAAACATAGGTCATTTGGAAAGTCATGACATATTTTTCTATGCAAAAAATGACTTTCACAATGACTCAGTAGTATACTCAAAGTTATTCCCAAGTCTTTACACAATATAAAAAATGCCAATACTCTGTTTCTGAGAAAGAAACTAAAATTCAGTCCGTTATTTGAACAGTAAGATGTTATTCTTCTAGCTTCTCTTCAGAATGTCAAAGATCAGAAATTTAGAGCTATAAATCTTTGGCTATAAATCTAACTCTTAACCACTATGGCTACCATTCAAAATCTTAGAATCATATTTAACAATGGTATTATAAATTTTATAAATTACGATATGCATTGTATGTAATGACCCTCATTGTGTGATACTATGGACAAAAGGAAACTGTCAATGTCAAATATCTATATTAGTTTATTGAAGTTGTATCAAAAGTGAGATAATATTATTAAAAATTCATAAAAGTAATTTCTTAGTTTAGATCTAGCAAATGCCATAGAGTTTAAAACTATAACAGCACTGATCCTAAAGGACAGAAAATATGTGAATCAAGGTAGAATAAAAAGTAAAATCATAAAACTAATGAAAACACATTTTTCCTTCTTTTAGAATTGGGACTAGACTAAGTTGCATGCAGATAATGTGTAATGTCAACAAATGCACATAAAAAGGATACATTCAAGCTGATTTATTCTTTGCAGCATATTCTTACAAAAATGCATTGAATCAACCATTATGAGCCATAGTATTATGAGAAAATAATAGTTCAGTATTTGCCTGACAAAATCTTGTTACAGTAAACACTTGTGCATTTGGTGCCCTGGATTTTGAAATAACTTTATTTCCTGCTGTGAAAATGAGAAAATGCGGTTGATGATATCAGATTTCAGGCTCACATTTTATATTGATTTGTTAGAAGGAGAAGCAGTAACTACAGGCCTGAGAGCCCCTGCTGCTCTGCCCTTCTGGCTCTAAATAAACCCCAAGAAGAGGAGTAAATGGGAATGGAGAAAAGCAAAAGACTAAGAGATTACTATATGGAACATTGACAAACTAGCTCTTCTCCCGTTGAAGATACACATTCATTTTTAGAATACTTAAGAATAAGCAAAGAACATGCAAATAAATTGAACTTATTAAATGCATTTTTTAATATTAGATACTCTGAAACTAGTACTGAAGGTCTACATCAAATGAAACTTACTCCCTGCTATGCCTGATATCTTGAGAAATGTAATTTCCTGAACAAGTAATTTAATCCAATGAAGATTTAACTTGGTCTTTTTATTTTATAAGTGTAATTCACCTACTCAATATATCATTGCTGGGTTGAAACAATAGGAGATATATAAAATAAATAGTAAAATGTCTTGTCTATTTTCTTGATGCTATAATACGAGATATTTTTGAGTCACAAAGCTAATCTATATAAAAACCATACTCTATCTACATAAAAACTAAGGATAACAGATACCACAATGGTTCTTTTATTAGCCTAATGACCTCAATACATCAATAACATGCCATAAATACTTCCTTCACCCTAAGAACTATTACAATATATATTTAAAATTTATTCATCTTACTTTGTATACAACTATAAGTTTATTACATGAGTACAAATAAGGTTTGTCTATGAGGTCAGTGACCAGAATTATCAAAGATGATTTTTAAATATCAGGCAAAATAAAAAACCATGGATGTAAAAGAATTACAACTGTAAATACTGAATAAAAGTGTTCTATGCAATTGATTTGTGCTTCCAAATCAATGTTCTCTGATCTTTAGTGAAAGAGCAGGAAAAAAGAGCCAAAGTTCAAATTTCATAATTCACTTACACATTGACAGAACCAACTGCTGATATATAAAGTGGCTAGATAGAGAGGTACACCTGGAACATTTTTAAAGTGATACATTGAGAGAGGTTAGGACCTAATTGTAGCTTCTTGTTGAAGAGCCTGTATTAAGTTATATATCTTCTTCAGGCCCTTGTAAGTGAACAATATAGAGAATTCTGTAAATTGCTATCTGTGTGCAATCTCTTTCTACTGATATAGTTAATAAAATCTTTAATTTGATCTTCTGGTCTTTTTTTTTCCCTCCAATTTCAAAAGCAAAATACTACTAGTTATATTTTGCTGATACACAGGAAACTTAAAGCTGCTAACTTTAACTCTGTTATAGAATATATTACCATAAGTACAAGATCAAGTAGCTAAGAAAATTTGCTCTGAATAGCCTTGAATAACACCACCACGTGCCATAAGTTTGCCTTTAACCCAGCAAGATACTTGAACACCTGCATTTATCTCGTTTATTTTGAGATGTTAAATAGGGCTTTTCCGGGGTTGGGGCAGAGAATAGCAAAGCAAAACAAAACAAACACACGCCTATCTTGCTGATGATGAGTTCATTATCTTTTACCTAAGCTGACAAAAACAAAAACAAGCAAACAAACAGAAAAACAAAAATAAGAAATCAGTAACTCTTATTTAAGTCTCCAGACCACATTAATTGATGCTATGTTCTTATTCTGGGTAAAAGATCTAAATTCTCCATTCCCTCCTCTGATTTCTTTCATTCACAAAGGCTAAATCACATTTTAAAATTTATACACCACATCCTCAAAGAGTCTGTATCAACCATAATCACTCAGCCAGTCTAAGTTATTGTCTGCCTCTCTGAGCTCCACACAACTAGTAAGCCATTCCTTTGCCAGACACAGTTAGGATGCTCACTGCGAAGTTTCCTGGTGTCACATCATGAATTCTTCAAGTGTTGGGCTGCCTTTGCTCCCTAAATTCTTTCTTGTCTTTCTTTTTCAATGAGAGAGAGAGAGAGAGGGAGACAGATGGAGATAGAAGTCTTTTTTATAATGTCTCACGATGTCTACATTGGGCTCCTCCTGTCCCAGCCTCCCAGTTTGCTAGGATTACTATGTCCAGCTTGATGTACCTGATCTGAGAATCAAACCCAGAACCCTCACCCCCTTGTGTGGTGATGCTCTCTGTCTGTGCTACTGAGATTAGGCCTTTGCTCTCTAAATTCTAATAGGAAAATCCTTATGTTTTCCATGGAGGGTTATTAAACAAATGAATTGTCAGCTACAATATCTCCATGTGTGATTTTAGTCAGTTGTTTGGTTTTGTGTTTTTCTAAAAGAAAATAATGTATTCTTTCCTGAGTGGAATAAAGTTATAATCACTAATTTAAAATACAATTTATACACCACATCCTCAAAGAGTCTGTATCAACCATAATCACTCAGCCAGTCTAAGTTATTGTCTGCCTCTCTGAGCTCCACACAACTAGTAAGCCATTCCTTTGCCAGACACAGTTAGGATGCTCACTGCGAAGTTTCCTGGTGTCACATCATGAATTCTTCAAGTGTTGGGCTGCCTTTGCTCCCTAAATTCTTTCTTGTCTTTCTTTTTCAATGAGAGAGAGAGAGAGAGGGAGACAGATGGAGATAGAAGTCTTTTTTATAATGTCTCACGATGTCTACATTGGGCTCCTCCTGTCCCAGCCTCCCAGTTTGCTAGGATTACTATGTCCAGCTTGATGTACCTGATCTGAGAATCAAACCCAGAACCCTCACCCCCTTGTGTGGTGATGCTCTCTGTCTGTGCTACTGAGATTAGGCCTTTGCTCTCTAAATTCTAATAGGAAAATCCTTATGTTTTCCATGGAGGGTTATTAAACAAATGAATTGTCAGCTACAATATCTCCATGTGTGATTTTAGTCAGTTGTTTGGTTTTGTGTTTTTCTAAAAGAAAATAATGTATTCTTTCCTGAGTGGAATAAAGTTATAATCACTAATTTAAAATACAATTGTGTGTGTGTGTGTGTTTAGAGTTAATTTTGCATTGGTAGTGTTTTATTCTGAAAGTTTATCTAAAGGCATGTATGAAAGTAAAAATGATCTAATTGTGGTGACTTCCCCCATTGAGAACTAGTTTCATGAGATGGCTTCTAAAACAAATAACATTTCATAAGTGCAAGTTTTTCAGTATGTTTCCTTTTTTGAGAAACTCAAAATTCACATAACAGTAAATATTCTGATAATACCTGTAGTTAAATTATTTTGTTCAGCTATGTGTATCCTTTGATAATGAAACTTTGAACAATTTCTTTCATATAATTCCTATAAATAACCTGAAGAAATCCCATTTGGTAAGATGTATTGGAAAAATATCACATTATTGTGTTCCTATCACTATTTTTATTAATATTTGTTAACAGTCAATATTTTTTCCTGATGCTAGAGATGACAAAAGCAACTTTCAAGCATAATCTATTTGTCTTTGACTGTCATCATAACCAAATTAAGTAAGTGGAGTGATAAGATGCTGCTGGTCACGTTTGAGTGTTTAACATTGCTGTGACCTAAGGAACAATACTCTGTCTGAACTTCAGTTGATTCATCTCTAAGACAGTGAGATATTAACATTTCGAGATTGATTATGAATTTATTTGGGCTGGAGGGATTTTTTCTTTTTTTGTTCTTTATGATAGAGACCACATGTGAGAGAGAGAGAGAGAGGAGAGAGAGAGAGAATCAGACAGGGAAGATCTTTCACTCACCAGGCTCTCTCATAATGCTGTGATTTCCTTTCCTGAACCCTCCACCTCTTCAGGACCTTGGGTGCCCACATATATGCCGGGCATGTTTTCAGGCCAACCTGGGGATTCAAACTCATGGTTGTGATATGGCTTCCAGTCTTTCAAGGCACTTGCTTTACCACCATGCCCAACCCATGGGCTGGGCCCTATGAGTTGTTGTAAGATAGTATTTTCTTTCATCTTCTGAAGTTTATCATTTACCTGAGTTCAACGTGTCTTTACATATAAAGGTCTTAAAATCACATGTCTTTTCATTTCTTTTAATAAATTGAAAGACAAAAAGACTATTTAAATGGTTATCAAGAATGTGTACTACAGGATTTTTTTTAATTAGTAGAAAAACTGTTGTTGCATATTTTGTGACAGATCACTTATTGGTTTATATATTATTATATGTTAATTTACAGTTTTATACTACCTATTTAGTTATTTCATATTATTTCTTTATATGAATATGCCAAAATTCATTCACACATTAATTTGTTTACTCATATTAATTATCTGCATAAATCCTTTACATCCTGAACAATGTTTAAGATTCATAACACTCAGATTGTTAAAAACACATACACTAGAGCCAACAGGTGGTGTGGTGGTTAAGGTACAAAACTCCCACCTAGCTGATCATGGTTAAAGCCTCTGACCTGGGATCTTGTTTTCTCTCTTTCCTTCTCTTTGTCTCTCTAGTGGATGCATGTGCCCTGTAACAAATTTAATAATAATAATAATAGCAAATTAAATAAATAATTCTTAAACAAACATACACATATGCTACTTTATTTTTTATTTTTTTATTTTTTTGGAGAGGTTTTTACTATAGGGCACGTGCACTCCCCAGACAGACAGAGAGATAGAGAGACAGAAAGCGAAAAATCACCCCCCAGGGGGGATGGTCACGCCAAAATTCCTTCACCTCCATTCTCCTCTTGGGATCTTGGGCACGCATGCACACGCGCCTAGCGTGTTTTAAGCCACTGGGTCCAGGACGCGAACCGCGGTCGACTACATGGGAGTCCAGCAACATAACCATTACACTAACTGCTGTTCCCGACATATGCTACTTTAAAAACCATTTTACAATAGTATGGTGCATTTTGTTCAATTGATAAACCAAATTTGAAAACTTCTTACTAAAGCAAGTCCATAGTTAACATTAGATTGTCCTCTGTGTTTGGTATAATTCTATGCACTTTTATAAGTGAATTATATTATTTAGACAACATCATTACAGCATCATACAAAGTAGTTTCCTATCCTGAAAATGTTCCACTATCCACATGTTCTTTCCTCCTCCACACTGGTTTTTTCACTCTTTTTTCCTGTCTTTTCCAGAATGTCATACAGTTGTAATCGTACAGTCTGTACCCTTTTCAAACTGGCTTACTTTACTTAGAAATATACATTAAAAGTCTTTTATGCCTTTTCATAAAATATTCTTATTTTCTTATATATGAATAATATTATATTGCATTGTAGGATTGTAGCACAATAATATAATCCCTAAAGTAGATAGATGGTATTACATCAGATTGAGAAGCTTCTGCACAGCAAAAGTCACAGTAATTAGTGTGAATGGGAGAGTATTTCTGTAAACTATGCCTCAGATAAGGGTTTGATAACCAGAATACACAGGTAACTCAAAAGGCTTACCTGGGGACCAGCAGATGGCATAATGGCTACGTTGCTGGGCTCCCATGTAGCTGACCGCAGTTGGAGTGCTGGACCTGGAGGCTTAAACTCATGCCGGGCACATGTGCATGCATGCCCAAGATCCCAATAGGAGAATGTAAGAGGAGGGATAGTGGCATGGCCATCCCCTCTGGGGGGGTGATTTCTCACTTTCTGTCTCTCTGTCTCTCTCTGTCTTTCTGGCAAAAACCTATAGCAAAAACCTCTCCAAAAACATAAAAATAAACGGGCTTACCTGAAGAAAAACCATCAACCCAATTAAAAGATGGGAAAATTAGATAAACAAGCAACTCTCTAAGGAAGACAAATGAACTGCCAAAAAGCATTGAAAAGATACTCAACATCCCGAGACCAGCGAATAGTGTAATGGTTACATAGTTTTACTCTTACATAAATGATGGTGGTTCAAGTCGTAAACCCGGCAGCTTATAACTCACGCTGAGCATGTGTGCATGCATGCCCAAAATCCTGAGAGAAGAATGGAGGAGAGAAGAATGGAGGAGAAGGGATTGCTGCATGGTCAGTCGCACGCCGCTGGAGTGTGATTTCTTGCTTTCTGTCTTTCTGTCTCTCCAGCAAATGCACGTACCCTACAGCAAAAATTTCTCCCTCCCCCCCCCAAAATGCTCAACATCCTTTGTCCCAGGATATGCAGATCAAAATCACAATAAGATACCAACTCCAGTCAGAGTGGTTAAGATTTAAAAAAAAAAATGTTAAGTGCTGGTGTCGATATGGCAAAATGATAACTCTCCTTTACTGTTGATTGGAATGTAAATTGGTACAGTCTCTGTGGAGAACAATATGGAATTTCCTAGAAGACCTACAAATAGAACTACCATATGACCCAGCAATTCCACAACTGAGTGTCCACTCAAGGGATAGGAAAATGCAGTGCCAGAAAAGTATTTGCACATCTATGTTTATTGTGGCAGTATTTACAATTGCTAAGACATGGGACCAGCCCAAATGTCCACGAAGAGATGAATGGATTGAAAAAGCATGGCTCATAAATTCTATAGAATACTCTACAGCTATAAAGACAAAAAAAAAAAAAAAGAAGATCATGGCATGTGATAGAAATTGGACAAATATAGAGGATTTACTGCTGAGTGAAGCAAACCAGACTATGAAAGAAAGACAATGTATGACTCTATTTATTATACATGGACTGTCCACTATGGCAAAAACTAAAAGATTAGAGGATATAAAAGCATAGTACATGGTTATGGATACTGGAGACAGTGTGGGAAGAGGGTGGTAGAATGGGGAGAATTTGAGGAAGAAATTAAGGAGAAAAATAGGGAGGCAAGATATTTATGGGACACAGAAATCGATTGTTGTCTGTTGATGAAAACATGTATAGTATCAACTGGAATGGT
Organism: Tupaia belangeri chinensis; assembly: GCF_000334495.1. NCBI lineage: Eukaryota > Metazoa > Chordata > Mammalia > Scandentia > Tupaiidae > Tupaia > Tupaia belangeri. The sequence continues at coordinate 898,607 of NW_006207517.1, forward strand.
GTGAGGTGTATTCAGGTAGGGTAAATTCATTTTACAAGCTAAGTGATGTATAGTGATGGAGAGTATAAATTAAAATAAGTAAGTAAAAATATGGGAAAAATGCTATATAATTTTGCAGTCCCCTTTGCAATGACTAATTGTCCTATTGCTCTACATCCTATTAGCATTTGGAGTGTTCAGCATTTTAGAATTCAGCTATTCTAGTAGGTATGTAATAAAATCATCATTATTTTACAGTAATTTGCAATTCTCTAATGTCATATCATATTGAGTATCTTTTCCAATGTTATTTTACTATACGTATATCTTTGATGGGGTGTCTGCTCACTTTATTAAAGATAAGTCTATTTGGTCCACTTTTTGAGTGGTTATGTGTGTCCTTACTTTGACATTTATACAGTGCTTTGGGTATTTTGGATATAAGTCCCTTATCAGGTATTTACTTTGTAAATGTGATCTCAACTTGTAGCTTGTCTTGCAATTGTCTTTTTAGAACAGAAATATTTAATTTTTATAAAGCACAAATTAGACTTTTTTTTATTAATGGATCATACTTTTTACTGTTGTAGCTAAGGAGTCATCACCAAACATAGGGTCACTAGATTTTCTTTGATGTAATTTTTTTAGGACTTTGCTATGATTCAGATATGCTTTATCCTAAAGTCTGATGTTCTGGAAGCTTTGTCTTCAAAGTCATGGTGTTGAGAGGAGGCATGACTTTTAAGAGATCCGACCCAGCAGACTGTGTTTGGATCATGGGGCATCATGAATAGATTAATGATGTCTGGAAGGAGGAAGAAAGTTTCACTCTTTTGGGAATAGGTTAGTTTTCCTTAGAAAGGGTTGTTACGAAAGAAGGTTGCCCACAATAGCTTTCTCTTCCTTTCTCTTTGTACTTGCCCCAGGACTTTGCTCTATTTTTCACCATACTGTTTTGCCAAGAGGCCAGACAACTGTTGTCCTCTTACATTTGGATTTTCCAGCCACCAGAATCATGAGGCAAATCAATTTCTATTCTTTATAAATCATCCAGTACTACTAGCGATTTGATAATTGACTAGAAGAAAGTTTTATTATTTCACACTTTACATTTAGTTTATGATCCATTTTACTTCATTTTTGTGAGAGGCATATGTGTTTAGTTTATTTACTTTATTTTTTTCTCTCTCTCTGAGTTATTTTTGTTTGTTTGTTCATTTTTGCATGTGAATCCCCATCTCTTGTCCCTAAATTTAGGTTGAAAATGTTACTCTATTTCCAATAAATACAATGTTAGCTGAAAAATTTTTGTACATGTATTTATCAAGTTAAGAAAGTTACTCTCTTCTTGTAGTTTATTGAGAATTTTCTTGTTATTTGTCAAGAACGGGTGTTAGATGTTTAAAAATGTTTTTATCTGCACCGTTTGAGTCAATTCTTTAATTTTTTAGCTTGTTTATGTGGTAATTACATTATGTGTTTTTGGGATGTTGAAACACTTCTATACCTAGAATAAAACATATTTTACAAAAGTATAGAATTCTTTTTTTCTTTTTTTTTTTTTTTGCATTGTTACATTTACAATTGGACCTACATAGGAGGGGTGCTGGGTTTGTTTTGAAATTGGTGTAAACTGTCTTTCACAAATCAGTAAGTATGTCCATGACTTCTATTTTCTGAAAGAGATTACAATGACTATTAGCACTTCATTTATTTTTAAGAGTTTCTTTTTTTTTTTTTTTTTTGCTATAGGGTGTGTACGCTCACCAGACAGACAGAGACAGAGAGATAGAAAGCGAGAAATCACCCCCCAGAGAGGATGGCCATGCCACAATCCCTTCTCCTCCATTCTCCTCTCGGGATCTTGGGCACGCACGCACACGCGCCCAGCATGAGTTTAAGCCACCAGGTCCGGGACGCGAACCACGGTCGACTAAGTGGGAGTCCAGCAACATAGCTATTATGCTAACTGCTGGTCCCAGCACTTCATTTTCAAATGATAGATAGGATCCATCAGTGATTTCTTCAGGGTTTAGTGCTATTTCAGAAAGTTATTGATTCAAAATCCTTAATAGGAGCACTGTTTAGATGAGTTCTTTTTACAATAGATTATCTAATTCTCCTTTGGTGAGTTTTGGTGGATTGTGTCTCTCCAGCACTTGTGCAGTTTATCAAATTTGTGAACACAGAGTTGTTTATAATATTCTTTTCTGTTCTTTGAATATCCAGAGGATTGGCAGATATGGTCCCTATTTCATTTTATAATTCTTATCTCATTTAATTTTTTTTGGATATTGCTCTGGTTAGAGGTTTATCAGCTTTATAAATCCTTTCAACAAACTAGTTTTGGTTTTGTTGCTATCCTCTATTAATTTCAGATACTGATTTCCATTACCTTCTGTTTCTTAATTATTTTTTTCTCTCATTTTCAATTTTAAGTTTTCTTCATTTTCTCATTTCCTAAGATGGCAGGTAAAATTATTAATTTTTAGATGCTCTCTTTTTCTGCATATACATTCCATACTAAAAGTGCCCCTGTAAGGAATGATTTTGCTGTATCCCACAAATTTTGTTAGGTTGTATTTTCAGCATTATTTAATTTAAAATATTTTAACATTTATCTTGAGGTTTCTTCTTTGACCCAGGGGTAATTTTAAAATGTGTGCTTAATCTTTAACTATTTTGAGATTTTTATTATTAGTGATTTTTAGTTTAATTTGATTGTGCTCTGAAAGCGGTATATTTTGTAAGGTTTCTATTTTTTAATTTATGATTCATAATGCCATCTATCTTTGTGACTATCTCACATAAGCTTCAGAAGATTGTGTATTCTGTTCTTTTTAGATAAAATATTCTCTAAATGTCAATTAGATTTGGTTGACTGATTCTGATTTTCAGATTACTTATACACGTAACCATATTTTATGCCTGTTTTCTATTTGTCTAACATTAGTTAAGGTTTAAACTAACTAGCCAAGGACAATCAGTGACAAAATAGTGTTTACTGTTATCATTAATGGATTTTCACAGATTTTTTATAAAGTAGCAATCATAATGGGTTTTTTTATATTTATTATCTTCCAGTTGTTAGATTGAACATATATTTTTATTTTGAGGTTTATTTTTTTTAAGCTCAATGCTTTTATTTATTTATTTATTTGGAGAGGTTTTTGCTATAGGGTGCGTGCGCTCACCAGACAGACAGAGACAGACAGAGAGACAGAAAGTGAGAAATCATCCCCCAGGGGAGATAGCCACACTGCAATCCCTTCTCCTCCATTCTCCTCTCGGGATCTTGGGCACGCACGCACACGCACCCAGAGTGAGTTTAAGCCACTGGGTCCAGGACTCGAACTTCGGTCAACTACATGGGAGTCCAGTGACATAGCCATTACGCTAACTGCCGGTCCCTTGAGGTTTATTTCTTATTTCAGAAAAAAAAAAAAATTAATGAACTCTTCCTGAAACAAACTAATAAATAGATAGTTTCACATTATTAATTTTATTGAGAACACTATCAAATTTCTGTTTTATACAATAGACTGCACCTCATAGAATGGACCACATTTGGAAAAATATTTTGTACATGTTAACTCTTAGATTTTAAATTATAAATTTTGCATATATCAGAATACTATGTGGTTTTAGAATTTTAACATCATCATAAATACCTAATCCAGTTTTTTATTTGTTTTTCCTCTGAGTTTATGATTCATTAAAAGTGGAAGATGAAAGTAGACTACAGTATGATTTCTTCCAAATCTATTATTATTATTATTATTATTTATTTGAGAAGTTTTTGCCTTAGCCTCATGCACTGGCTGTAGAGAGACTGAGCCAGTGATTAGAGAATGTAAGAAATCGTCCCCTCCCCAGGGCCATGCTGCAATCTCTTCATTCTCCACCCAAGATCTTGGGTGCACATGCGCCCAGCATGATTTTCAAGTCACCAGGTCCAGGACTTAAACCGTAGTCAGCCATATGTGATTTCAATAATGTAACCACTACGCCATCTGCTGGGTCCCCCAAAGGTTTTATTTTAATAGTTAAATATCTTCATGTTTGTTTTCTTTATTCTTCTATTCTTTGTTCTTACTCTATTTTTGTTAGTGACATACAATTTTGTTGGGTGTGTAAGAATGTGATGGATAAGAGAAGTTTAGATTTAAAGAAACATTAACTAAGAAAATGGAATGGAATAGGTGGAAGCAAGAGACCAAGAAAGATCTTTTTCTATGAGGTAAGAGGCTAAACATAGTGCTCTTGGATCTGACTGAAGAATGAAAAGTGTAAAATTCATCAAGATCAATATGCTTTTTTGTAGATAAGTCTTGACTGTGGTATAAATTTGTAGGTCGGTCGTAAAAGACTTGGTATATTCATTTCCTTTCTGATCTCTACTTTTAAAAAGTACTGTGATACGTTATATATAGTTATTTGTATTCAAATCAATATGATTGTTAACTTTGAATAGGGCGATTTGTTAAACATACTAGACTATTACATCGATTTAAAATGTAACTCTGCTGCTTATTAGCTGTGTTATAATGACCAAGTCTTTTAAACTCTATAAACCACACTTTCTCACATTTTTGAAGCTGATATAGTTGCAGTTATTTAATAGGAAGGTATGAATTTAGCATAGTGTTAGACACGTACATTTTTTAAAAGCTGATAAAAAATAGTATCTATAATGACTATAATTGTGTTTATATTAAATATGGTGGAATAGAAAGTAAATAGCTATAAAATTATTTAGATTATAATGTATAAGCCATTGCATGATGTTTACATTTCCAACGTAATTAACATGGAGCTGGCAAGCATACTTAACTTTTTGAGTTTTCGTTTGTTTGTTTTGATATTTTGTTTTTGTTTTTAGAAAACAAGGAGTTTCCAGTGTTGGTACAGTGGTAACACGACCAGACCTACACAGGAGGGGGTCTGGATTTTTGTCCTGGGACCTCCCTGAATGTATACATGTGTCTGTAATTTAGACGGGCTGAGGTGGAGGAGATCAGAGCCCTAAGGACTCTGTTCATGCCTATCTCTTTTTCTCTCTTATTAAATAAACCTTCAAAAAAGAAGACAAAATTGTGATAACTTCATTTTTTTCTCCTAATGGAATAATGAACACCATTTTTTTCTGTCATACTGCTTTCTAGTTGTTTTAAATCAGCAATATAAAATGTGTTCATAAAATGCCTTTCACTGGTGTTCCGAAAGGATGATACTAAGTTTAAGTAGAGACTATAAAGCTTTTAAGCAACATCGCAATTAACATTTCAAACATTCTTTTACAGTTATATCGTATAAACAGCTGATTCTTTTGTATATTTCCAAGTGGTATATGTTGGTTGGGAATATAAAAACTCTTTTTGGGCTCTGAAATGCTACTAGTGATAACTAGCAAATATCCATGCAAATAGAGATAAGCTCCTGAACATGGTGTCCACTTAGAATACTGGAATACATGCAGAACTCCCTAATCAAACTTATTTTATCTTTAGCCTAAGATACTAAGGGATTAATACCTTGAGTTACCTTGATCTTCTTTCATGTCGCTAAAAACTTGAAAAGATTTGCAGATAGGAATATTATTGAAATTGAGCGTTAATTGAAACCTAATCTTCATAATTATGCATAATTACCCATGTTTATCATTCCTACAATGAGGACACATTTTACGTTAGCTCTCAGGAAGCCTGTGCTAAACCATCACAAACAGCAGTAGATAATATGATTGTATACACTTCACTGATTATATTTGGTTAACAGTATTATTATTCAAAAGCAGACACAAAGAACTTTTAATATAATAGCCTCTGACCTTGCTATGTAACTTCAGTAAAATCAAAGATACAATTTCAAAGACATCTTTGAAGATGTATTCGCAGAATTGGATTTAAATTAAATTTAAATTATATAAAATATATTATCTACTTCTATACTTCTCGGTTCTAAAATAATCAGTAATGCAGGTGTTTGGGGAATAAAGGATCAAGTAATACCGAGTTTTATTTTATTAAATCAAATAAAATTTTTAGGATATTAATTTCGCTAGAATATCTGGAGTATAAGCAAAATGAAAAATTAATTTTGAAAGTGCTGAGAAGTTATGATGACAGTAATGTCTCACCGTAGACACACCAATTTAAAGTAATCGATATGTTCTTATATTCTTTTCCCTTGTTTATACTAGGTCAGTCATTCTTTTAATTATTATTTGAAATCCTGTTAACAGTAGCTAGAATGTAGTAAATTTCCTAGGATGCCTTAGAACTAGGAGCACATCTGAACATTTTAGATAAAATTTTAAGTGGAAAATGTGAATAAGGAGTTTTTAAATGGCCCACAGATAGGTGCCAAATTTGCAAAGAAACCACAGCTTTTCTTTTCTGAAGTTGTATCAAATGGTCAGAGAAGACTTACTTTCTGCCTCAATTTTAAACATATGTAGGACGTTTAAACCTGAAACAAATAGAACTTTCTCATGTATCATGCCTCATAATCACAAATGAATTTGGAAACTGTTAAATGTGAAATATTTATGTTTACGTTATGTATATTTTCATGAAAGAAACCTTAGTTTTGCAAATATGTATTTTGCCCCATCCTGATAATAAATAATGATGTGTTTTAGTAAAAATGCAACCAGAATTCATTAATTCATTTAGTTAATTATTTACTGTAATTCGTGAACTCATCTACTACATCAGTCATTCTCAGTACTGACCCCAGGATATTTTCAAAAGATAATGATGTGGGACCAGCAGTTAGCGTAATGGCTATGTTGCTGGACTCCCGTGTAGTCGACCGGGGTTCGTATCCTGGACCGGGTGGCTTAAAACTCACGCCGGGCGCGTGTGTGTGTGCATGCCCAAGATCCCAAGAGGAGAATGGAGGAGAAGGTATTGTGGCATGGCCATCCCCCCTGGGGGGGTGATTTCTCGCTTTCTGTCTCTCTGTCTCTCTCTGTCTGTCTGGTGAGCACACACACCCTACAGCAAAAACCTCTCAAAAAATAAAAAAAAGATAATGATGTCATATCTTTCCCTTAGAGGATTCCAATTTGACCATTTCTTTTCATTTTATTTTCTTATTTATTTATTTATTTATTTACTTACTTTCATTCACTGTACATCATTACAGCATACAAAATAAGATTTTTCCATTCAGAATACACTGTATATTGACTCAATCAAGCACATCAACATATGTGTTATTGTCAACAGATACTTTTCCATTTCTTTTTTCCTGTATATTTTGCCTTTTTCCCATCCTTGATTCCCTATCTCACCCTCTGCCTTCTCCCACCCCCCTCCCACACTGTGTCTGGTATCTATTGTTGCTTTCTGTGTCTCACCCATTTTATTGTTTCACTAAATATCTTAATAAATCTAAATATTTTCAATAGCAAGCACAACTTATATATACATAACCATGAACACAAGTCTGACTTTAGGCATAAACCTCAGTGAATAGAATGAACATACTAAAGTAGCACCTAGCAAGGGCTATATAGCTTACTGCAGTCATCAAATAGGTATTTTAATGCTTTTTTATTATTAATTTACATTCATTCCCTGAGCATCATCACAACATACTAAATGTGGTTTTCCATCTATAATGAACTGCATAGTGGTTTAATCATGCATGTTATCATCCATAATATTCCATTTCTACTTTCATATATATATATGTTTTTTTTAATTTATTCATTCATTTATTTATTTATTTAATTTGACCAGAGAGGGACAGAGTGAGAAAGAGAGAGAGAGAGAGGGAAAGTGAGAAAGGAAGCCGCCAGGTCCGGTACTCGAACTGTGGTCGGCCATGTGGGAGTCCAGTGCTCTTAACCACTATGCCACCTGCCAGCCCCCCCACTTTTTAATATTTACTCAAAAGGTAGGAAAACATTGGAAAGACTTGAAACTTAAAGCCTAGAAACAGGTTAGTATTCTGTTCAAACAGTAGGTACATGAATCTATTGACAGCAATTTGACCATTCTATGTGGAAATTACTTCTAAGGTCATTCTAACTATGTGGCTATGGTTATGAGCTACTCCAATAGACTATTATTTTATTATGAGCAAGATCTATTTTATTTAGCCAGGTAAGCATCAGACAACAGAGCAGAGACTGTATCAATAAATGTCTTTATTTTATCGCATAAGTTTACATTAAAAGTCTGAGTTAAAATATGTTTTTATATGTAGTAAATATGCCTGGAGTCCTAGGTTATTACTTCACGACATGCTCTCAAACCTGACTAATCAGTACTCTCCACACACTGTGATGATGGTCCTGTCATTATCACATCGTGAGAGCCTTGATTGTTCAACTTGTGCAAGACCCAGGCGTAAGCAGTATCTAAGGCTGGAAGGGATCTTTTATATGTATCCTAAGGGTTCTTTGACTGGAGGTCTTTACTGGAACACACCTGATGATCACATCTCCCTCTGGACCCTCCCTGAGACCACCTGGCACCAAGAAAAACAGCACCATCCATTGCAGACATCATAGAAACTGCTCTGAAAAGCTCTGGATTCCTAGCTCCAGACCCTCACATTGTCACATTCCTAACTTATGTTTAAAAATACTGCTTGTCCCTCACTCATGGTCAAGATCCTTGGAGAGACTTGGATTCTACCAACCTCCCAGTTGTTATCTCCCATAATAAATCTTCCTCTAAGCAAACTCTTGTCTCAGAAACTGGCATACTGTGTGATGAGAGTTAAGGTCCCAGTCCTTAAGTTTATTTGGTAACAATGCCTCTTGTAAATAGCCTTCTGAATAAGCCAACCAATACATGGTAAATTCTTCTTTTATTAAAAGCATGGTAGCTGTACACTAACTTGTGAAAAACTAAAGACACATTTTTTAATTTTATTTTTGAGAAATTTTTGCTTTAGAGCACCTGCACTCACGAGAGAGAGAGACAGAGAGAAGAGATAGGGAACAGAAAGTAATAAATCACCCTCTCCCCCAGGTTGAGTGGCCACTCCACAATACCTTCTCCTCCATTGTCCTCCTGGGATCTTAGGCACACGTGCACGTATCTCCCAGTATGATTTTCAAGCCACTGGGTGCAGGGCTAGAACTGTTGTCAACCATGTGGGAGTCTGGAGATGTAGCCATGCTGTATTGTAACTATGAACGATGCTGTAATGTCACTATGTACAATGTAACTATGCTGTCTGCTGGTCCCTTAAGATGATTTTTTTAAGAGAGAGAGATTTTTGCTATAGGGCAGGTGGGCTTGCTGGAGAGATAGAGAGACAGAAAGTGAGAAATCACCCCCTAGGGGGAGTAGGAATAATGGCCACACAACAATCTCTCTCCTCCATTCTCCTCTTGGGATCTTGGGCACATATGCACATGCTCCCAGAATGAGTTTCAAGTAACCGGGTCTGGGACTCGAACCACCATCGATGATGTGGGAGCCCAACGATGTAATATTTTGCCATTTGCTGGTCCCCAAATGCAATTATTTTTACCAGATTCCTCTAGAGAAATCCATTTGCTTCAGGTGATTCTGGAAACAGCTGAAATTCAAAATATCTGGAGTATTTTTATTTTATTCGCATACATTACAGATTACACACGCATGCCTGCTACCCAAATGTCAGAAAATTAATAACTGGTCTTTGAGAAAAAAATCAATAGTTAAATAAAATATATTGTATGCCAGACAAGATAACAGTCAGTACTCGAATTTATTTAGGTTTATCTTGGCTAAAACTCTAAAAATTACACAATTTTACTAAAGAAGAAACTGTGGCCAGCTATGTGGTATCATTTTCTAGGCTTGTATATTGGTGACAGAATTAATAATCAAAACAGAATCAGTATGAGGCTATTCACAGTATTAACACATTACCTAGTGTACTTGCTGAGACACTGAAGGCCTTCTCCAATAAATAATATAGTATGCTCTCCTGTAAGACTCCCTACAATATACTATATTTGGAAGAATAGCCAGAAGCAATTTTGTCCCGAATAGAACAAATCTTTCTAAATTTTTTAGCATGCTTGAGAAAGAAATCAAATCATTGCAGCTTCCCAAAGAAGTTCCTTAGCTTGACTGAACTTCTGAAGACAGATTTTTTAAAATTTTTTTGACTCTTGGCCTTTGACCTCCATTTTGTTAGAATATTTACCTAAGAATACTTGTCTTTGTGAATACTTTCTCAGCCCCTTTGAAATGTAAATATTTTTAAAGGCTTCTGGTCAGTTTACAAACCAAGACTTTCTCAGGAACCTGGAAGTTATCTCTTTGAAATGTAATTATCAATAAAGGTAGGGTCTCTATCCCCTATTTTCTCTGGAAGGGCAGGAACCTGTTTGACAAGTTTCTTGATCCAAGTGTCCTATCATGGAGATAGGACAAAGTTTACTTTTCCCTTGGGCATAGTCAATTAGCACCAGAGATAGCCTATAATCCCTCAAGCTTTCTAGAACTTTGCTTCAAAACAGCAGCATTGACTGAAGTTTTCTTTGTCTATTTAAATTCGACTGGTGCAATTTTTGCTTTGACATTGTCTTAATTTTTAAGAAATATTTGTTACCTGAAATATAGAGATGTGAAAGTATACATTGTCTAAAACATAACAGAAACTGGGGCCAGCAGGTGGTGTGGTGGTTAAGAGTGCTGGACTCCCACATGGCCAACCATCATTCAAGTCCTAGACCTGGCAGCTTCCTGTCTCACTTTCCCTCTCTCTCTTGCTCAGTCCCTGTTTGTTCAAAATTAAGATAAAGTTAAATAAAATAATAATTCTTTTAAAAAATAGCAGAAGCTACTAAAATTCTTTTTATTTCAATAACAGCCTCTCCTGTGGCCTTTCACTGTTTTGACTTGTCTTCCTGTAAAATCATCTACACAAGCACATCATCCAAATTATGATTAATGACAACAGAGATTGTAACAACTATATTTAAAAACTGAATTTAATCAATAAAATAAACTTTTCTTTACATCACTGTAGACTAATTGCAACATAAATTGTTTTAACATTGGCAGGGTTTTTTTTTAAGAGAGTTTTTTCTTTTACTTATTTTTATTTTTATTTTTATTATTGTTATACGTTCAGTTGTTATACATAATTTAGCCTGTATAGAGGATTTACCCAACATGAAATATACTTCAGACCAGTCCAGTTGAGGATATTATACACGTCATCATCAACAAGTAATAAACCATTTCCGTATCCCATAAATGTCTTACCTCTTCATTTTTTTCTCCCTAATTACCTTCCTTGTGATGCAATTCTATCTCCTCCGTTCTCCTCTACACATTTTGGGCATGCATTCACACATGCCTGGTGTGATTTTCAAGCCTCTGGTTCCAAGACCTGAACTGCAGTTGATTATGTGGGAGTCCAGCACCACAACCACTACACCACCTGCTGGCCCCACTTTGACAGTGACTTTATGATTTAACACAGGTTATTACATTAATTAAGCTTGCGGATTTTGGGGCATCTATTTTAAACATAGAATCTACAAGAGATATTCATTTCCATTCATTATATTTATTTCATTTTTAGAGAGATTTTTGCTATAGAGTGCATGTGCTTGCTAGAAAGACAGAGAGACAGAGCACAAAAAGGCACATGCCCTCCCCTTAGGCCCCAGGGACGGTGGTCACACCACAATCTCTTTTCCTCCATTCTCCTCTTGGATTTTTGGGCACTCAAGCACATGCACCTGGTGTGTTTCAAGCATCTGGGCCTGGGATTCAAACCATGGTTGACCATGTGGGAGTCTAGAGCCTTAACCACTATGCATCCTACTTGTCCAATTCATTTTAGACATATAACTTAGAAGAGAATGTTTTATTTACCTAGACATAAAGACAAAAATAAAAGGAAAACTAGTTTTTTTAAAAAAATCTACTGGACATACAGATTCCAAATTTGATGATTTCTACTTTTCTTCTAATAGATTCTCTTAACTAATAAAGTTAGAAAATTTGCTATATTAGATATTAAAGTTGTCCTACTGCTTCCCATAAGTCTTCTGAAGTACATATGCTCTGAAAATTAATGTGTAAAATCAGAGGAAATAATATTTATTTTTACTGTACTTGTACCTTGGTCTTCTTACTAAATTTTTTACATTTTGTTCAAAACTGTTTTCAAAAACAGATTTCTTTATTTATTGCCAGAGGGCACATGCACTCGCCAGAGAGAGTCAGAAGAAGAGGAGAATTCAATCCTCCATGGGAAATAGTCACACTGCAATCCTGCAATCCTTTCTCTTCCATCTCTCCCTCCTTTCAGGATTTTGGGTATGCACATACACATCCTCTGCTGGTTTCTCAAGTTGCCAGGTCTGGAACTGGAACCAGCATGTGGTATCCAGCTGCTTTATTCAGACTACAGAGCTGACGGGGGTTTTGTTTTGTTTTCTTTTTTCCTCATATGCTTAAAAGTATTCTGACTTTTTGTCTGTGCATTTCTCAGGTCTTCTTTCCTACATACGATATGCATTATCAACTATCAAATAATTGCTAGGTAGATAGCAATTCCTATATTTTCTTCAAGAGTTGGAAGTTCAGAACACAACACACAAATGCTCTTCTTTGTTATCTCAGTCTACTTCTCATTGCACATCAGTGTTCTGAATATTCATGGTCAGGTTGTGTTACATTCTGAATGGCTAGATTTAAGTCATATGCCTAGGTCTTGATACATATATAACTAGATGTAGTGCATATCAACTACAAATTAAGTAAGGATACCTTCCAAGAGAAAATGTAGGCATATTTACGCAAGGAAGGATAATTCTCTTTTTTTTTGGAGAGGTTTTCACTGTAGGGCACGTGCATTTGCCAGACAGACAGAGAGAGACATAGAGACAGAAAGCAAGAAATCACCCCCCAGAGGGGATGGCCACGCCACAATCCCTTCTCCTCCATTCTCCTCTCGGGATCTTGGGCACGCACGCACACGCGCCCGGCGTGAGTTTTAAGCCACCGGGTCCGGGACACGAACCGCGGTCGACTACATGGGAGTCCAGCGACATAGCCATTACGCTAACTGCTGGTTCCCAGGATAATTCTCTTTTTAATCAGTTAATAAAGAGCAGTTCATTCATAGTATGTAGAGGCTAATAAGCGAGTTATATATCAATTACTAACAACAGTGAAGTGAATAAGTAAGTTGTAAGACATTATTTGCATTTTAACACATAGTTCAACAGTATTTAAGTGTGTAGGTGTTAAGTGTGTGTGTGCTAAAATGAGGATAATGTTTACATCTATGATGGTTTGCAGAAATTCTGAGCAATGGCTAGTTGAGATATAAAGTTTGCTTTTATTTTAAGGGTTAGTTTATTATAACAAATTATTTAATATTTTTATATAACCCACATTAAGTAGAAATAAAAAGTGTGTTGTTTTGTTTTGGGGGAGCAGGGTCTACATTTGACCTTTGGTTTGAATGAAAAATAAAACCTGGATCTCCATGTAGACCCAGGAGGCTGAGCACAGTGTCTTAGCAGTGCTGGGTCTACGTTTCTTTTAGAAAATACCAGAATATATATTGAGAAAGCAATATCCTTTTTTTCAAAATTAGACTTTACAAAAGAAGACATTTAACAATAAAATACATGGCATATTTGTGTTTTAAATGAGTCAGTATTGTAAAGTTGACAATCCTCTCTAAATTGGTTCATAAATGCTATCATTATTCTTTGAAATTACAAGGTTCATCTAGAGAAAACTGTTAAGAAATTAATCTAATTTTGGTAAAGGAAAGATATATGGAGAGAAATTAAGAAAGAAGTAGATTTAGGAATGATGAATGACTTGCACATTTAGATGTCAAGGTTAAAATTCCAAAAGTAATTAAACTATGCACACATGACATCAGAAAGCACCGAGATCAATGGAATAAAATAAACATGAAGAGAGAGAGACCCATCTATAGATCAGGTTTTACATTTGATGAAAGAGATCCTTCATGTTTTAGGCAAAAAGATAAATAATTCAAACAAATGTGTTAAATGGCTTGAGAGCCTGTTAAGATATACACATAACTCTTCTTCATACTGTACAAAATACGTTTAGTAGAAACATAAACATAAAAATAACATTTTCAGGTATTGGTTTATCACTATATGCAAGACGGTTTGCAGAGTTCCCTGTACATATTAGCTGATTTCTTCTCCATAATAACTTATGGTATTGTTATTATTGTCTTTCTTCAGATAAGAAAGCTAAAGAGTAAAGAGGTTGAATAACTTGAACAAAACCACATGAACAATAAGTAGCGGAGTCTTGATTCAAACTCAGGAATTTGACACAAAAGCCTGACCTCTGATTCTAAATAAAAGAGTATTTTAAAAATGTATTAAAAAGTTTTTCTTTAAGTTGGCTATAGGGATAGAGTTTCTATGAAATTCATTGGAAATCCATGTAAAAGAAATCAAAATTATTTGGATGTTTTTAAAGTTTAAAAATGCAGATGGCAAAATAAACAACAGAAAGAAAGTTAAAAGATATTGTTAGGCTGGAAGAAAGCACTTGTAAAATAAATAAAGGTACATGATTAATATTCAAAATATATTTTCAAAAAAGACTCCACAAAGACTAAACACATATGAAAAATTGAAATAGTCCCTTCCAAGATTCCATGCTGGAGCATTTATTAACCTAGTCTTTTAAGGTTTCTTTGGAGGGCTGCTAGGGGATGCAAAGATGAACAAGCAAGGACACAGCTTTTACCATCAGGAAGACCATAAACTTCTGATCAGTAACAAAGAAACACGACAGTGAACATATTTGACTATGTACCGATGAGTAACTTTTACAGATTTATTCTCTAAAAAGTAACTTTTAAAAAGTTTACATTTGAGGGACCAGCAGTTAGCGTAATGGCTATGTCGCTGGTCTCCCACATAGTCGACTGCGGTTCAAGTCTCGGATCCGGTGGCTTAAACTCACACCGGGCGCGTGTGCGTGCGTGCCCAAGATCCCGAGAAGAGAATGGAGGAGAAGGGATTGCGGCGTGGCCATCCCCTCTGGGGGGGGGTGATTTCTCGCTTTCTGTCTCTCTGTCTCTCTCTGTCTTTCTGGCGAGTGCACGCGCCCTATAGCGAAAACCTCTCCAAAAAAAAAAAAAAATTACATTTGATGACTGTTCATCTTTACAGTGTACAGCATGGTTTTTCCAGCATGAATACATGGCATATTAGTCAAGTCAAGGACATTACTATATATACATTATCATTAGCCAGTAACTTTTTTATTTTTATGTCTATTTAATGCGAGTTTTCTTTTTTTTCTCCCTTGGTCTCCTTTCTCCCACACCCTAATACCGACTTGGTCTCATCCCCCACACTGTCTCTGATATCCACAGCTGCCCTCCTGCAGTCTTTCAGTTACTGCTATAGAGTGCAAACATTTGGTATATACTGAGTGGGGACTTACAAACTGCCAAAAAGCATATGAAAACATGCTCAACATCTCTTATCATCAGAAATCCAAACCACAATGAGATTCCACTTAATCCAGTCAGAATGTAAGTGACTTTTCACAATTAAAAATATTTTCAATGAAGGTGTGCAGCATTCTGTAACTTTCACTGCGGAAGGCACTGAATACAGCTATATCCTTTTGATTATTACCCCAACACATGCATGCTTTGAAAAATAATACTGCACCCCACAAAGATGCACAATGATTACTTGTAAAATCAGGAATCCTAATTTAAAATTAAAAATAATAAATAAAATTATCAACAAACACAAGATAAAGGTTACCTACTCTAAATTACTAAAATTTTTCTCATTTAGTTTATTCATAGTTTATATTCATAATGTATATGTCCTGTTTATTACTTTAGTGGAATCTGGGAGAAAAATGGCCTAGAAAATGGTAGCATTTTTTCTTCTACCGACTTTTCTTTCATACATCATTTTTTTTTTGAACAAAGATATTCTCCAAACTGAGAATAAAAAAAAAAAAAAAAAAAGGAAACAAGAACAACCTTTTGGAAAAAAAAAATCTAATAATCTCTACCAATATAAGGATATGTTCAGTTATCTTTGAATTTAATAGGGTGCTGAATTGTAGGAGGAAGAAAATGGACCTCAATGTTATTAGACATGCTTCAGAATGTTTGTCCTTGACATTATTACATAAAATAACAATGCAGAAATCTAAAGTACATTTATGATCAGCAAATAAAAATTGTTGCCAGAGATTGAAATGCCCTGAGGAAGAATGTTTGACCTTCTCTTATAACTGAAGCATATCAGTAAACAGCAATGATAAATTAAGATAAACAGTATTGTGAATGAAAGTAATGTATGTGAATTTAAAACCACCTCCTTTGTAATAAAGTCTTGCAATGAAATATTAAGATATAATACAATACATTCTGTTGTTGCTAAAAAATATGTAGTATTTCAGTAAATTTTCAAAATTATCTAGTCATTAGTGTCTTAGTGACATATTTTGACAGCACGCTTTATTCTATTTTGTAATAACATATCTCCTGACATTTTCTATTAATCCGATATACAATAGATACCATGATCAGGATATTATTTCCACTGAAGTATTATTTTTATGGTTTTGGTATCAAATGATATATTATCCGTAGTTACTGCAACTATCTAAGCAATATTAAAAAAAAGACTATGAAGCTTAATCAATAAACATTTTAACAATGCAATTTTGTCCTTCCCGATAACTTATTATACTGACAGGGACACATTTCTAGGTATTGGAAAAATGTCCTTCATACCTGCTTTACATTTGGCATAAACCAGTTATCATTTAATCAGATTGTTATAATTTGATATGTACAGAGTTTACAAGATGCTAAATAAAGTGAATAAAGAAAAATATGTTCTTTGAAAACATTGACCATAGTCACTGTGTTATTTTGCATTTGTTGCTGGAGGAGAAGAAAAGGAAATGAGTTGCAAAACCAGTGAAATTTAAATTTTAAACTAGAATTTAGTATATATTAATTCACTAATTATCGAGTTTTCAATATTTTAAACAGCTTGGTGATGCAAGATGCTAACAATTAGGTGTAAATCAGTGTGAGACACAGGAAATGCTCTTTACTATCTTTTAATTTATTTAAATTTCAATTTATTCAAAAATAAAAAGTTAATTTTAAAAAGTTGTCATCAAGGCATGGTAGTGCATGGTGGTAGATTCTCTACCCAGATGCCTGAGGCCACATGGAATAGAATCCCAGGTTCGATTCCTGGCATACCCTGAAAGCTAGGCATGGTGGTACCCTTCAGTGGTCCCAGCTACTAGAGACACTATTAAAGGAGAACTGCAATAAAGTAAAACCCTGTCTTCAAAATAAAACATCAAAAAATAAAGCTACCTAATAGTTACTATTCATGTCAGTTATTTCCTTAAGAAACTTATACTATGAAAATTATGATCGTACTATAAGTAATCTAGTGCTATTTTATATCTACTTATATATAACAAACATGGAGGTGTTAAATAACTTGCCAATGTATTGATTATAGAATATGTGACTAATATTTTAACCCAAAAACTTATATCAAGATGTGAATTTCTAACCTCCTACACATGAAAATAGGTAAAGGGAGTTACAAAATTACAGAGGTAAGAAAAAAAAATAAAAGGAAAGCAAACCCTTTCTCTGAGAAGATAATTGAAGAAATAATCAATTTAATTTATCAACATTTAAATGAAAAATTGATTCTGTCTGTGATCTGACCAGATACCCAAAAGAAAACTCATTATAAGGGATGAGGACATGAGACACACATAGTTCATCGAATTGCAATGTGCCGGATGCCTCTAGCCTGGAGTGATTAAGGACAGTGGGGGAAAGTCCTGGTTACAAGTACCAGACCCAGTGTTGTAAGTCCATGTGACTTCAGAGACTGAGAATCACAGTGAAAAGCAAGTGAATACTAGAGGGATGACTTTAGTAAATCTCCACAGGACTTTGTGGCTCTAAGAAGCCCTGCCTTTTAAACTATGCGGTAGAAGCAGTTGAGAAAGAAAGGCACTTTCTTTTTGAATTGCTCTCGTAGTGAGACAGTGGATTAGGAACATTATGAATTTTATGAGCCTGGAGTAAGTCAACCTGCAACTGCAACAAAAGAAAAGCATTGAAGGGCATTACGCTTTGATGGTTTTATAGCAACATCCCAGCAGCTGATAGGTGACTTTTAGTAGCTTTTGGCAAGAATGAAGCCTTCAGCACAGAATAATTTGGTAGAAGGCAACATCTCAACAGACTACAGTCAGGAAAAAAAAAAAAAAGTCAAACTGAAAACCTCATTACCCTACGTGAGAAGATAATTAGTCTATGAGCTCACAGGAACCATTCCTAAGGAAATCAAGAATTATTTAGAAAATTTTAAGACAGGAGGAGCTTACGCAGTGTGAGGGGAAACAAAGATTACCTTTACTTTTATGGAATTATTGTAACTCCACCTATACTTAGTGATCCCTGTACTCTGGAAAATTTCAGATCTGTTTGCTATGTTGCTAGAAATGTATAGGAATTTGTACTACATAAGGGATGATTTTTGAAGTCTTAAGAAATATCAAATATTTTTTCCAATATCACTATTTTCAAAGAAACCACCTCAAGAAATTTTTGAAAAGTGGATTCATGGCACAATAAAATTTTATGGATGAAAGTCAACTTATTGAAAGTTAAAACTGCTAACCATTTCTGTTTCTTTTTTTTAAATGATGGACTACTACAGATTTAATATAATAAAGTGATGTTTGTTTCAAAAACAAATTTATATCAATTGAATCAAATGGAGAAAATAAAAGAAAAATGAAAATAATCTAAAGTGCTTTTTACTATAACAAGCATTCATAAATTAACAATTTCCTTAAAATTATGCACAAAAGTCTTAAAATATATGGAAATTCTAGGGTTGCAATGATTTTTATTTTGAAGAGATTTTTGCTATATGGCATGTATGCACACTGGAGAGACAGAGAGAAACAGAGAGACAGCAAAAGAGAAATAACCCCTCATGGGGGATGGACACACTGCAATCCCTTCTTCTCCATTCTCCTCACAGGATTTTGGGCACACAAGTACACATGCCCGTCACGAGTTTTAACCTGCCAGGTGGACTATGTAGGAGTCCAGTGATGTAACCATTGTGCCATCTGCTGATTCCACAATGATTTTTTTTTTTCCACATTCAGGAGGTAATATCAGAATATAGCAACTGTTTGTTTTCATTTAAGGGAAGTTAATAATGTGGATACTACTATATCTGTCACACTTCCTCTAGAATAACGAATCACAATCTCACTATTACTTCTGTGCTTCCATATTAGGGGTGAGCTATGAAGATCAAAAGTAAAAAATATAATGGTCAAGAGAAGAGCGGGGGACCAGCAGTTAGCGTAATGGCTATGTCGCTGGACTCCCACATAGTCCACTGCAGTTCGCATCCTGGACCTGGTGGCTTAAAACTCACGCCGGATGCGTGTGTGTGCGTGCCCAAGATCCCGAGAGGAGAATGGAGGAGAAGGGATTGCGGTGTGGCCATCCCACCTGGGGGGTGATTTCTCACTTTCTGTCTCTCTGTCTCTCTCTGTGTCTGTCTGGTGAGTGCATGCGACCTGTAGCAAAAACCTCTTAAAAAAAAAAAAAAAGAGAGAGAGAGAGAAGAGCAGGGTTATAACCAGAATTAAGTCCCCTAACCCCAACTTCCCCAAGTTTATATGTGAATTTTTAACCTCTAGTACCAGAGAATGTGACTGAATTTGAACATAAGCCTCTAAAAAGATAAATATGGTTAATAAAATCACCAGGATGGGACTCTAGTTTAACATGACTGGTGTCCTTATATGAAAAAATTAGGACACAGATACACACAGAAGATGAAAATATGTGAAGGTGGCCATTTATAAACTGAGGAAAAAGCCTCACCAAAAGTAGAAACAAAGTGAGCTGCCACCTTGATCTCTGACTTTGAGCTTCCAAAACTATAAGGAATTATATTTCGGTTCCTTACCCTACCCAGTCTGTGGTACTTTCTTCTGACAGTCCTAGCAAACTAATATAGTGATAGTATATCTTTCTAGTGGTAGTATGCAGGAAAAAAGATATTAGAGCATTGATAGAATTTTACGTTTTATGCCTTTAACTTAAAAATAGTTTGTCATTGGGACCAGCAGTTGGTGTAATGGCTATGTTGCTGGACTCCCACAGTGATGCTGGACTCCCACGTGACCACAGTTTGCGTCCCGGACCCAGTGGCTTAAAACTCATGCTGGGTGCGTGTGTGTGCGTGCCCAAGATCCCAAGAGGAGAAGGGAGGAGAAGGGATTGTGGCGTGGCCATCCCCCCTGGGGGGTGATTTCTCGCTTTCTGTCTCTATGTCTTTCTCTGTCTGTCTGGCGAGCGCATGCGCCCTATAGTGAAAAACCTCTCCAAAAAAAAAAAAATAGTTTGTCATATACTTCACATTGATTAAAAGTACATTTTGTGAGGCCAGTAGCTGGTGTGGTTAGTGCGGCGCTGAAGTCCCAAACGGTCAACTGTGTTCAAGTCCTGGACCTGGCCAATTGCTCTCTCACTTTTCCTCTCTCTATCTCTCTGTGCATGTGACCTATAGAAAATTTTAAAATAATAATAAGAAATAAAATTAAATAATTCTTGAAAAATACATTTCATGATAGTTCTCTAATAATTCTGATGTAAACACATTGGTTTCACAATACATGGGTAGGTAGTTTTATTGTTAGAGAATCAGTTTTACTGCTCCTGATTCTTTTTTAAAAAATATTTGTCTTATTTTAATTATTTATGATTACTTTTCAATTTGACCAGACAGAGACACAGAGAACCAGAAAAGGAGAGTGAGAAAGCAAGCTGCCAAGCCTGGGACTTGACCCACAGTCGGTCATGTAGGAGTTCAGCACCTTAACCACCACACCACCTGCCTGGCCCCTTCTTGATTCTTTAAAATTTCTAGGATATATCAAACTGCTACATTGTTATATTTTTATTTATGTATTTATTTATTTGTTCATTCATTTATTTATTTTGCCATAGGGCACCCTGCTCACCAGAAAAAGAGAGACAGAGAGAGACAGAAAAAGGGAAAATGAGAAATCATTCCTTAGGATGGATGGTCACACAAAATCCCTTCTCCTCTATTCTCTCAGGATTTTGGGCATGAATGTACACGTGCCCAGTGTGATTTTCAAGCCACCTGGCCCAGGACTCCAGCTGCCATGTGGGAATCCAACAGCATAACTCTACTCTACCTGCTGGTCCCGCTCCATTACTTCTATCTTAAAACTAGATTCAGTGTGATGTTCTACATTTTTTAGGCCACTCTTAATCCACTGTCAATTTCCTTGACTACTATATATTTAAAAAAATATTTTAGATGAACTAAAATTATAGTGTTGTGCCTGAGGACTGAATAAAAGAATAATCCTTCTTGCACACTGCCTTAAAATACTACTGAAGTCATCTAAAGTTAAATTTGGTTCATCGATAAACTTAAGTGTTAGAGCAATCATTTTTACTTGGAAGATTCTCAAATTTAAACATAAATTCTAGTGAATATAATTGCTATTTTTGTGTTATAGTCTTCATAGAGTAATTTTGGTAGTAATTACTGAATTAATTGCTGAATTACTCACATAAGAAATGTCTTAGTTTGTCATAGAGTGAAGTATAACTGAATTGAAAATAGTTAATATTGGTTTATTACTTGTTCATTATCACAAATACACAAAATATACCATTGGATGATAATCAGGATGGTAGTGGTTATGAGTATAAAAGGGAGAACAAAAAGAAAATCCTATAGTCTAAGTACACTACTAAGCAGTATTGTAAATTCTGACTAACCCTTGGACTTATGCATTGTTATTGCTGTTTGGTCTTTAAAGAAAACTAGCCTCAGAGGAAAACAGCATTTCAAGATCTGATAGTACTGATTCATAGCCCTTGTTTTGTGTAAGTTTAAACATGCATTCTTTCTATTACTTGATTTAGCTGTTCATTCTAAAGTATTCATTGAGTGATTATTATGTGATAGTCACCTTTCAAGGCTTTGTGACACTGAACAAAAGGGAGAAAAAGTTATATTTTCATGATGTTCACAGACTATTGAGAGATGCACGACAAACAAAGTAAGTGAAATGCATGTTTTGTTAGTTGGCATCAAGTAATACAAAATTTTTAAAAATGTCTATGAAGGGTTCAGTTTTTACCGGAGTGTATAAAAGAAATACTCACTAAGAGACTTGAGAATAAAAATTTGAAATTAATGTGGTTTGTGTCAGTGTCAACGGACAGTACACTGCCATTAAGAACATGTTTAATAAGATTTATTATCTGTTGGCGAGGATGTGTATGGTGGTCTCAACTGGGCTGAACTGAGGTGTATACCCTGATGGGCAAAGTCTCTTCACAAACTAAATTATGTATAGCGATTTAATGGATGAATAAAAATAAAAGAAAGAAAGAAAGAAAGAAAGAAAGAAAGAAAGAAAGAAAGAAAGAAAGAAAGAAAGAAAGAGAGAGAAAAGAAAAGAAAAGAAAAAAGAAAAGAAAAGAAAAAAAGAAAAGAAAAGAAAAGAAAAGAAAAGAAAAGAAAAGAAAAGAAAAGAAAAGAAAAGAAAAGAAAAGAAAAGAAAAGAAAAGAAAATGTTAAATGTGAAGACAGGACTGTGTCTGGAGGGTTTGAGTGCTGTGGTCACTATGGAAAGAGCAGGATGATGAAAGCCGTGGCTGTGTGTGTTCAGAGGCAGACAGAATTCTGATAGTGTCCTCTTGCCAAAAACTTGGGTCTTACTTTAAATATGTAATTATTGGCCCAGCCTAAATGGCACAGTTCATAGAGAACTAACTGCAATGCTAGATGCCACATGGCTTACTCTGGGTTCGAATTACCTGGATTCCGGTAGGCATGTTGGAGCACCCAAGATTCTAAGCCATAAGGCAGAAAAAAGGGATATAGCATGTTTTCTTTCTCTTTTTTATGCACTTCTGCACAAAATCTACCATAAAAATGTAATTATTTATAAAATGTCTAAATGTGTAAAAAAACATAGGAGTATAATGCATAGAATAATACTTTTCCTTGTGTCTGTGACCTAATCATATTTTACCTATTTAGAATTTATGTAGGCAGACAGGTTGGTTAGTAAGTACGTACATTAGAATTTATTTATTTATTGACTGTTGAAATAATTAAATCTGTGGGGCCAGCAGGTGGTTTGGTGGTTAAGGCATTAGACGCCCCCATAGTGGGCCATAGTTTGAATCCCAGACCTGGTGGCTTGCTTTCTCACTTTTCCTCTCTCTCTCTGTCTCTTTCTGGTCAAATAAATAATAATAATAATAACAGTAAATAAAATTAAATAAAATAACTTTTTTAAAAAATCCAACTTATCAATTTAATTACCCATAAATACCTTAGTCTGTAATACTGTAAAACATACTACTTGATTACATCACTGCAATAATATTAAAACACTTTCTAATTGTCTAACAACTGTGACTTTACAGTTTTTTGTTAGCCATTTTTAGTCTATTTTTTAAATTTGCTGTGAGGTGTATGTGCTTGTTAAGGAGAGACAGAGAGAGAGAGAGAGAAAGTGAAAATGTACACCTCAGGGGATGATTCCCTTCTCCCTTCTCTTCTCAGGATTTTGGGCACACATGTACACATGTCCAGCATGTTTTCCAGCCATCCATGTAGGATCCAACTGCCTAACACCATGCCACTGGCTGGTCCCTAATTTGTTATCATTTTCTCTATTATTTTTTTCAGGAATTTTTAGTTTTTGTTGAAAAAACTTGGATATGTAATAGTAAATTCTATACTCTGGTTACAGATGCCCTGAAAAAAATAATAGTAAGATGTAAAGTTTTCTTAAGATTTAGATCACTTTTGGGAAGCTGAGGGGCACCATAACAAAAAGCACACATATATATAGTTGTCCCACTATTAGGGTTATTAAAACTGATGACTATGGTCCGTTCTTTGTTTTCCTTTTTTTTTTTCTTTTTCTTCTTCTATTAATTTTTCCAGAGAGCACATGTGCTCTCCAGAGAGACTTATGTACCAAGTGTACTCAGGGAAGTCTCTGGGCCCCAGAACCTTTCTGTGTGGGCCAGCTTCACAGAGTACCCCATTTTTACAGCAGTACCACCATCTGGCCCCACAAGTGTGATCAGTTCTTAACAGACTGATATCTTTATTAAAATGGACAAATACATGTTTTAGGTAGGGACTTTATCATCAATTAGGAGTCATTGCTTAGATAAATTATTTCATTCAGAGTTTAAAAATGGTTATTTTCTATAGTCTTATCATTCTGTCTGAATGTATTATAAAGAAGAGCTTTTCTCACAATACTCAGTTAACCCCAAATATAGTTTGTGCAATAACAGCAAAGCTAATTAAAGATGTTTAATGAATATTTTTGAGTTTTCATATGAACTACTATATATGTAAGATTTGTTTTAATCAGTCAAAATCATTATTATTTTTGACACTCATCTTTTCTTATCATTAGATGGTGACAACCTCGGGTCTTCAGTAATCTTTTGACATCAACTCAGAAGCTAATAAACATTTTTAACTTTAACTCATTGATTTGTACATCTTATTTTCACATTGAAAACTCTGGCTTGTAAAGATATTAACATAACTACATTTATGTTTAATCCTGCAAACATTCATATGTTAATTTAAAATAATAATATAGTGTTACTATTAATAATTAAAATATTGAACCAAGGTCAAGGTTGTTTTGTGATTCCTTTGCCATAAAGAAAGTTACTGGCACTTTTATATGCAGAGAAAAGGAATGAAATTTTGTTGTTTTGTGAGCTTTGTCTTGAAAAAGATAACTCCTATATTGACCCCACCATTAGGTAGACAGATGATAGACAAAAATAAAGATAAGGTGACTCGTTAACTCATATTTGTAGTATTTTGTGAACTCTATCTCCTCTATGTTACCTCCTCACTAAAATTTATTTTTATTTTTATTTTATTTCATTCTTTATTTTTTAGACTTTGTCATATGGCACATGCACTCTCCAGAGAGAGACAGAGAGAAGGAAAGTGAGAAATCACTCGCTGGAGGGACAGTCATGCTGCAATCCCTTCTTTGTTCTCTTCCTGGGATTTTGAGCATGCCTACATGCATCCCTAGCATGATTTTCAAGCTGCTGGTTGGAGGACTCGAACCATGGAGGCAGTCATGTGGGATCCAGAGTCTTAACCACTACACATCTGCTGGCCTAAAACTGTTTTTAATATTTTTAACCCTAGGATCCTACTATGCACAATTTGCATACATTTAATGATCCTTACTTACCTTAGCTTTTGGCATATTTATCTTAAAAGGTTATATTAAAATATATTGAAATACTTTCAGGCTGAATCTTTCTTAGTGTCTTTATATTCTTGTGTTCTCTTCCTTGGGCATATTTGTGAGACTATGACTATTGTTAAATACTGTTATCATTATTATTAACTTATTCTCTATTACTGACATTCATTGTGCTTACACTCTATTACTAACATCAATAGTGAGGACCTTTTTGTGGCAACCTCTAAACCTGTTTGCTAACATGCGCTTATTTTCTACTGGGGAGATATTTACATTTGTGATTATTTCGGCACAGAAATCACAAAAACTTTAATCATAAGCTTTGGCATGGGGCTGAGCAATTGTGCCTAGTATCATATGTTTTGAATAATGATCTGTATGTTCAAGGGTGGTGGGTTATACATAAAAATTACCTCTTAAATTTTACTAAGTGAGGCAAATACAAAATCTGCAGATAATTTCAAAAGATTTAAAGATAATGATCACGTAGTAGTTAAATAAGACAATAAAAATATTACTGCATTTCAAAACCAGCAGAGAATACCTTAAGTATATAATCTTCCTCACTGATGAGAGTATTAAGATTTTGAAGACAAGTTTTCTGGACAAATACAGTATCAATAAATTAATATATTGATAACGACATAGTCATCTAAGATATGTGGCCTCATTTAGATTTAGTTACATTAAAATACAATTTGATTCCTATGCTTTCTAAGTGTTGCAATTAACCCATCATGAAATATACTTAACCTGTGCTTTCATAGAAAATTTTAACTCAGTTTTTCATTATCTAACCATACACGAACTATACAGAGCTCACTTTTTATATTAGCTTTCTACTGAAACCTAGCATATATAATGGAATGTGTACAAATCTTAATTGTATAGTTCAATGAATTTTCACAGTCTGATGAGTCCAGTGTAAATAACATTCAGATCAAGAAATAAAAATTACCAAAATGCTAAAAATCTTTCCACTGTTCACAAAAGCATTCATTTTCCTAAATTCTAGCAGAACAAGTTAGTTTTGGTATAGTTTTGACTTTTTTTTTTCATAAAAGCAATTTTGTATTTACATTAATGAGATCACTCTGTACATGCTCATTTATGTGGAGATTTTTGGCACCGAACATGCTTGTAAAATTCAATATATACATTCGTTTGCTTGCAGTTTAGCTCCTCATCTAATGCCAGAATACATGACATTAAATAAATAATGCCATCACTTTTTAATTAATTGTACTATTGATAGATTAAGATTTTGAAAGCAGGACTAGTACGATGAAACACTTACTATATCATATAACGTAGCTTTATAAATATGTAGGTTGAATAATTAAGGTCTCACAAGTTTCAGGTGAATAGGAAGACTTAGTGGGGAAAAAACTTAGTGGGTACTTACTAAGCATTTATATTTCACCAGTAAAAATATATAGGTTGAATAATTAAGGTCTCACAAGTTTCAGGTGAATAGGAAGACTTAGTGGGGAAAAAACTTAGTGGGTACTTACTAAGCATTTATATTTCACCAGTAAATATATATATATATA
>NW_006207517.1:927754-961699 GCF_000334495.1 Tupaia belangeri chinensis
ATATTTGTCCAGTAAATATATATATATATATATATATATATATATAAACTTACATAATTCAGTCCAGCACATAATGGTGAGAATAGCTTTCATTATAATTGCCTTTTGATTAATTTGCCATCAAACTATGACTTGAAAATTTTAGTACATTTTCACGGCAATTAACTAGGAGATATGGTATTCAAGCCAGATATTGTATATTACAAAGACTATACTCTTATCAGTCCAGTATATTACCACCCGCGTTACATGACTGCTCAGGCGATGCCAATTTTGCATCACTTTTAAGTAACCTACAATGGCATACAAGTTCAATTTCTTTGTTGGTTTTCTCCTTATTGAAAATGAGGCCTGGTGTTAGTCCTTAGGGCAATTATGATGTAAAAAACATTGTCTCTGAATTAAAGGATCTTCTACGAAATTAAAGAGAATAGATACATGAACATCTACTTTCTTGTATGTATATGGTAATTCAGCATAGGCATAATTACTTATAAATGAGTATTCATAAAACCCTGTTCTGATGGAACAATCCTTTCTTGATCTTTTTCGTGCTAGCTGTCTCAGCATTCACTGTGGGTCCATCATCTTTCAGTCTTTTCTCTTCTCTTCCTCTACATCTACTGAGAAACTTTAGCTAACTCTATATTGCAAGTAGCTTGTGAATGCTTTTCTTATTTTTGTCTCCACTGATCTTGCCTGAGTGCTGTATATTCTCCCATCTAATATTTCACCATTCTTGTTGACAACAAAAAACCCTGATAGAAACATGAAGATCCATTCAAAATCAGGGGTGCACACACACACACACACACAATAGATATTTTACCGAAACTCTAATTTGAGAGGGTTTGGTTGTTGTTATTTTGACTTTCCACCTCTACTACAAGGCCTTATCTCCACCTTTCCTTTCCATTCTCCCCTTAGTACAAATGATAATATAAATTCTCTCTCTTCTTTCTCAGGAAATAAATAAACTTTAAAATACACTTTAAAAACTCCAGTAAATTACATTTAAAAGTTAAATTATTAATTTCATTCATTATTTGGTTATATTAGTTGAGTATCCTTAACTTGAATATCAGAACTCTAAAATGCAGTAAAATCTGAAATTTTTTGAGCACCAACATAACACCACAAGTGGAAAACTCTAAGTTGATTATGTATGATAGGTTACAGTCAAAATGCTAATATGAATAAATAATTGTTTAAAATCAAATTCAAATTATTAATATAAAGTATATAGAAAACATAAATGAATATCATGTTTATACCTGAGTTCCATCTTGTCATGTAAGTAAAAATATTCCAAAATCTGAAAAAGCCCAAGATACAAAGCACTTATGGTACCAAGTATATTTTTCTATATACACAATTTTATTACAAAATTGGGAAAAAAACACAAATGCAACATCCTAAAAAATCAAAAACTTACCATTGATGCTAATTCCTATGAATAAGCTGTGCTGCCATGTACAAGTCAAGAAATGAAACGGTTAAATATTTAGAAGTATTCAACCTCAGAAAACATAAAATCTAACTGTATGTAGTAGCCCCTCAAAAAGCTGCAACTTGTATTCTTAAAACAATAATTTTCTCATTTATGTTTTAACTCCCTTAAGATGACAGGCTAGAAAATGTCTAAGCTGGGATTTTAACACAAGTAGATTCATCATAGTATGTTTTCAACAACGAATCTATTGATATATTTCTTCCTATAAAATTACAATTGCAATTCACATCTACAGTCTTTTAGTTCTTTTTTTTCCATGTAATTATTTTTATTTTAAATGTCCAGGGTTTGTAAGACAAGGACCAGAGCATCCTTCCATACACAAAAATTTTATCAATTCTCAACCTGTAAGGACATATAGTAATTGAATGTATACAAAAAAGTATTTTCTTTATAAAGAATGATATCAGTTATGCAAAAAATCAGTGCAGTTTGTATATTGAAGCTTATATTGAGCTGCACTTGAATTTACCTTCTTAGCAAAACAATTAACTGAACATACACACACATTCCACACATATCATTACCAGGTAGTTAATTATTCTTTATCTCCATCTTCTTCCTCATCATCTTCTTTCTCTCCCTCTTCTCCATCTTTGGTGAGATAGAGATGGTTCGTTCTTCTTTGAGCCTGTTGGCCTGCTAGAACCCTTCTTTCTGGCTTCACTTTTTCTCTTGGCATAGTATGCAGCAATATCTTTCTCATATTTCTCTTTTAGTTTAGTTGATTTCTGTTTATATAATTACTTTTTTTCCTTTGGCTAGCTGTTCAGATCACATTTCACCCAATTTTTTTGCAGTATCCCCAGTGAAAAGGACTGGGTATTCACTTTTGATTTTTGGGCAATGTTCAGAGTAAAACAGGAAGAAGGCAGGTGGCCTTTTAGGAACACTGGGATCCTTTCTCTTTCCTTTTTATCACCTTTGGGAGGAACATATTTCATTTCCCTGGTATTATGAACTTTGCCACTTTTTGCCCTTTCCTCAAACTTTGACTTTTTTCTTGTAAACATGGTCCTCCATCTCTTCAAACATTTCTTGGGGAATTTGGCAAAACTGACCAAAGAGTATGGGAGTTTTTTCTTGTGCTCCTTCCAGCAGGTCTGCACGACAAAGGCATATCAGGACTTTTTGTCCCTTGGCTTGTTGGAGTCTCCTTTGCCCATAGTGACAGATGGCATCTCCCTGGTGTGAGCTCTCCTCAGAGTCCCACAGAGTGTCTGCACCTGACAGAGAAGCTTCCTCCTCAGGGTTCTGGCATAAATTGATTTTGGTCCCAAGAATTTTGGATAAGAGGTACTCAACTTACACATGGAAATGTATAATATATTATCAATTTCTATGTGAGGATCAGTAAGTTTCCAACCAATCAAAAGTTTCCAACCAATTCCTCTACAAAACAGACCTTATTCAATTCCTCCACTAAATAGACCTTATTCATTGCTTGACCATAAAGCTAGAGAGTATTGAATGTCAATAAATACTTTATACCGGTCATTTTGTGCTAGTGGTTGGGATTCTATCAGGTATAAACTCCATTTCAGGGACTAATTTTCACTTTATGCTTTTCCATATTCAGCTCTTTATGGGAGATCTTCCACAAGAAAAGTTATTCTAAAAAAAATAGATTTTCTGCATTAGTATTTGTTTG
Source organism: Tupaia belangeri chinensis (assembly GCF_000334495.1). Lineage (NCBI taxonomy): Eukaryota > Metazoa > Chordata > Mammalia > Scandentia > Tupaiidae > Tupaia > Tupaia belangeri. The sequence continues at coordinate 930,919 of NW_006207517.1, forward strand.
TTAAGGCTGATGTAAAATATATTACACACATAATGATTTAAAACAACGTAAAACATAGTGTCTCACAATTTTGAAATCCAGAAGTCTGCAGTCAAGGTGTCTCTAGGATCTGTGCTTTTTATATGTCATCAGGTGGAGAATCTGATTCACAGACTCTTTCCTATGTTCCAGTGGTTGATAGAAGTCCTTAGTGTTATTTTGTTTGTAGCAACAGAGCACCAATCTCTTCCTCTATTGTCACATGATGTCCTTCCTCTCTGCATCTATTCTTTCATTACCAGAACACTGGTCATGTTGGATTAAGGTCCACTCTAGCTGGTTTACTTGGGAAGGTCTCAGACATGAAAGAAGAACCTTCCTCGTGGGATTGCCTCAGTGAGTATCATGTTTTATCACCGTGTCACTATCTAGGCCCGTCTTAGATTTTTAGAATGATGGTAGCTAAAATATACTACTTAGTACTAAGTTTTAGAATTGAGCTAAACAATTTATATATTTCTTCAATCCATGTAAAAACACTTGTTTTCTGATTTTAGAAAAAAATAAATGGAAGCAGAGGAAATGTTTTAACTCCCTTAAGACGACAGGCTAGAAAATGTCTAAGCTGAGATTTTTTTTTTTTTATAGCATAAATTTTATTAGCAGTTTACAAAATTCCAACGCAATCAACAAATGCAGAGGATTTTATTGTCATAAGTCAATGAAACCCAATTGTCTCATTTTTCTAACTTATATGATGTTTACACTGTATAGAGATCTCTCAGCTTGAAAGAACAGACAGAATTATTATCCCATATTAGTGAACATGGAAGTCCAGAAATGTCTTAGAATTTTCTAGATTTCGTATATAAAAGACTACATTTCATCTATGTTATAAAATGTATTTGTAATTTTAATATGGAAATAAATGAATGACCAACATTTGTCAAAATACAACTTTTGAATATACTTGTAGCTGATAGTTATGCTTCAACCACTATGAAATTGAGGCTATTATTAAAAAGAATCTTTCCCTCTTTCTTAACACTGAATTCAGGCTGTTGCAGATCTATCATAATTTGTGCCTTGAGGTCAGGTGGTGCTGTTGTGCTAAAGTTGCAGGTTTCTGTCAAAAAATCCCAAAGTAGGTCTCCATTTTCATTCCCATCAATAAAGCAATCAGATATGTCCATGGTAGACAGAAGGTCATAACACTCATACTTAATCCCCAGGTTGTCCAGCATTTGAGTGAGGTCAGATGATGTGACATACTGGCAGAGGTCGTCTCGGGGTAAGCGGGATCCATACTTTTTCCATAGCTTGTCCCAGCCACTGGTTCCTGTGCAATGGGACAACATTCAGATTTTCATTTATTCTTTTAACTTATCTCCTGCCAGGAATACGCTAAATGCTTGGGATAGAGCAGTAGATAAAATAATATTCCTGCCCTCGTGTAACTCACAATTCAAGGAGTTGGGACTGGGGAGAGAAAATTAAATTACTAAATACATGTCAGAAGGTGGTAAGTGCCAAATGAAAACTAACCAGAGTGAAGGATAAAGAGGGTTAAAGAGTTTGATGGGCTGCTGTCTTACTGAGAGTCAGCAGAGAGTGTTTCTACTGAGACATTTGGGCGGAGTCCTGACAGCAAGCCATTTAGATATCAGAGAGAGGGCTACTCCTGGTAGAGAAGAGAAACTTCAAAGCCCCTGAACCAGGAAGGTGGTTGGCATGTTTAAGAACTAGCAAGGAAGCAAGCGAGATTGGAGGTAAGTGCGCAAGAGAGAGAACGGAAAGAGAGAAGGCTAGATGGGTGGTGAGGGGAGTAGAGGGAGTGCCAGATCATGGGGGCAAGTAGTTGTTACCTGAATACCCAGAAAGACAGAACTGTCATTATTGAAGGTGGGAGGAGTAATTTTAAATATATCATATTTTTATTTTAAATGTCCAGAGTTTGTAAGACAAGGACCAGAGCTTCCTTCCATACACAAAAATTTTATAAATTCTCAACTGGCTGGTGAGGTCAGTAGGGTATTTCTTGTTGTCTAACGTGGTATTTGAGAAGACTTCATTCAAGTCCTCAGAGGTCATCCGATTAAATGGAATTATGGTTTTTTTAATCTTCTCCAGATATTTATGATATTCTTCAATCCGGGCTCTTGAGAGTGACACAAATCCACTACAATTTTTCACTTTTTCTTTTCTTTCTCCTTTCCTTCAGCCTCTACCTGCGTAGAGTATTTATCCTCTGGCACAAGAACCTCCAGGGCATTGAACTTCTTCTCAGAGTCACCCACCAAGCCTGTCTCAACCATGTGGCCTTGTAGTACACCCAGTCAGTAGCTGGCAGGTTCTTACATAGTACAGCCAACCTGGAGGTAAGGGTCTTGTTCCAGGTTTTCAGGAAGTTAGCAATGACCTTTTGGTTTGGGGGGCATTATTTCTTCAAATGCTATGTGGTCAATAGTTATAGATGCAAGCTTTCATTCAGCCATCTTGCAATCCTTCACTGACCTCAGAGGTGCACAGTTCACAGAAAGAAACCTGTAGTCTTTTAGTTCTAGCTTTTGACTAGTCTATGACTCAGCACCTCATGATTTCTACCAAAAGTTCTTCAGCATAAGAAAGTTAAAGAGGGACCAGCAGGTGGTGTGGTGGTTAAGGCACTGGATACTCCCACATGATTGACCATGGTTCGAGTTCTGGACCTGGTGGCTTGCTTTCTCACTTCCCTTCTCTCTCTCTCTGTTTATTTTTGGTCAAATTAAAATGAATGAATGAATGAATGAATGAATGAATAAATAGAAAATAGACTTTAAAAAAAAGTTAGAAGAGACACATTAAAGCAGATATTTGTTTATTATATTTCAATGACTGAATTCCCAGTATGTAGAACAATGCAGTCTAATTCACTAAACGTTCTCTGTAAACATTAGAAGAAATAAATAAATGGGTGAGTAATTTGGCTGTCCTAAGGATTCCTTTGCTCTACTCATTAAACAAAAATAATTCAGAACATTTTTTAAAAAAGAATTATGGCCAACAGTATAGTGAGTTGTGAATGTAAGTTTTCGAATCTAAGACAGTGGTCAGCGAAATATGGTACTATTTTCTTTTTTTTAATTAAGTTGTCCATGGCTAGTTTTTGTTGCTTCGTGATAAGGTTGAAACCACCTCAGGAACAGCATGGCCTGTAAAATCCTAAATATTTATTACCTTGAATGTAAAAAAGAAAAAAGTTTGTGAACCTTAGATTTAAAGCATAGATAAAATTCAAGTGACACAATTTGAGAAAGTAGTTGAAGTAATTTGATTACTTTCCTGGTACCCCAGATCTTATAAAACAAATGGAGAAAAGTGAACTTCTTGAATCCAAAAAAACACTAATATGTTGAGCAAGGTCATGTAATTATATTGCCCTTTAGTTATCTATTTTGATAAGTTCCTCAAAAAACAAAAATACCTTATAAATGCAATATAATTTTGTACCTAAGTAGATTAAATTATGAAGTAAGGGGGCCGGCAGGTGGTGCAGGCGTTAAGGTGATGGTCCACAGTTCGAGTCCTGAACCTGGAGACTTGCTTTCTCACTTTCCCTTTCTCTCTATGTGTGTCTCTTTCTGGTAAAATAAAATCTTAATAATAATGATAACAAATAAAATAAAATAAGTAAGTATTTAAAAAATTATGAAGACAGTAGTAAAACAGAACTACAAATGGAAAATAACAACAAAAACATATGGATATACCATACTGTGAAGTTTGAATTTACCCTTTCTACCTTTGAGGGTAAGGGATATTAAATGTAAGACACTTCACATTATTTAAGACTAACACTATAATATTACTAATGGGTAATGAAATGAGAAATCTTTCCTTTGGCCAAGTGATGAAAAATACTGAGAATGCTCCCATCCTGAAATGCGGCTTGGCAGTTTCTTTTATTTATTTATTTATTTATTTATTTATTTATTTATTTATTTATTTATTTATTTATTTATTTATTTATTTATTTATTTATTTATTTATTTATTTATTTATTTATTTATTTATTTATTTATTTATTTATTTATTTATTTATTTATTTATTTATTTTGAAATGATCAAAGATGTCTTCATAAAGTTTCTTAATGACTTAATTCTAAATATACAGAATAAAAAATGGTGTCAGCTCATTGACAAGACACCAATCAGATTTTTCTTACACTGTCTCCAAATTTAGAGATCAGTTTCCCCAGAGGGAGTGCAATGCATTGTAAAATGGCCTTTTTTTGGAGGGTGGGAGAGGAAGGGCTGGGCAGGATGACATAATGAATTGTACCATGATAGATATGCAAGATTGTTAGCCAATCTAGATAATTTATATACATTTTGATGACTTAGAAAAACAAAGTGATCATTTGTGACAAGCCTAGAAAGCTTGACATATTTAACATACTTAGGAACTATGGGTGAGTAATTTGGCTGTCCTAAGGATTCCTTTGCTCTACTCATTAAACAAAAATAATTCAGAACATTTTTTAAAAAAGAATTATGGCCAACAGTATAGTGAGTTGTGAATGTAAGTTTTCGAATCTAAGACAGTGGTCAGCGAAATATGGTACTATTTTCTTTTTTTTAATTAAGTTGTCCATGGCTAGTTTTTGTTGCTTCGTGATAAGGTTGAAACCCCCTCAGGAACAGCATGGCCTGTAAAATCCTAAATATTTATTACCTTGAATGTAAAAAAGAAAAAAGTTTGTGAACCTTAGATTTAAAGCATAGATAAAATTCAAGTGACACAATTTGAGAAAGTAGTTGAAGTAATTTGATTACTTTCCTGGTACCCCAGATCTTATAAAACAAATGGAGAAAAGTGAACTTCTTGAATCCAAAAAAACACTAATATGTTGAGCAAGGTCATGTAATTATATTGCCCTTTAGTTATCTATTTTGATAAGTTCCTCAAAAAACAAAAATACCTTATAAATGCAATATAATTTTGTACCTAAGTAGATTAAATTATGAAGTAAGGGGGCCGGCAGGTGGTGCAGGCGTTAAGGTGATGGTCCACAGTTCGAGTCCTGAACCTGGAGACTTGCTTTCTCACTTTCCCTTTCTCTCTATGTGTGTCTCTTTCTGGTAAAATAAAATCTTAATAATAATGATAACAAATAAAATAAAATAAGTAAGTATTTAAAAAATTATGAAGACAGTAGTAAAACAGAACTACAAATGGAAAATAACAACAAAAACATATGGATATACCATACTGTTCTGGTAAAATAAAATCTTAATAATAATGATAACAAATAAAATAAAATAAGTAAGTATTTAAAAAATTATGAAGACAGTAGTAAAACAGAACTACAAATGGAAAATAACAACAAAAACATATGGATATACCATACTGTGAAGTTTGAATTTACCCTTTCTACCTTTGAGGGTAAGGGATATTAAATGTAAGACACTTCACATTATTTAAGACTAACACTATAATATTACTAATGGGTAATGAAATGAGAAATCTTTCCTTTGGCCAAGTGATGAAAAATACTGAGAATGCTCCCATCCTGAAATGCGGCTTGGCAGTTTCTTTTATTTATTTATTTATTTATTTATTTATTTATTTATTTATTTATTTATTTTGAAATGATCAAAGATGTCTTCCTAAAGTTTCTTAATGACTTAATTCTAAATATACAGAATAAAAAATGGTGTCAGCTCATTGACAAGACACCAATCAGATTTTTCTTACACTGTCTCCAAATTTAGAGATCAGTTTCCCCAGAGGGAGTGCAATGCATTGTAAAATGGCCTTTTTTTGGAGGGTGGGAGAGGAAGGGCTGGGCAGGATGACATAATGAATTGTACCATGATAGATATGCAAGATTGTTAGCCAATCTAGATAATTTATATACATTTTGATGACTTAGAAAAACAAAGTGATCATTTGTGACAAGCCTAGAAAGCTTGACATATTTAACATACTTAGGAACTATTTTTGTGTGTGGTAGACTTCTCTAATTGTATCACTGGGCCTTTCGAAAATAACAAATAGAGGGACAGTTTAAGTTTGCTGCTGAATATCACATTCCACCCTAATAAAATAATGACATGGATGAAATTGAGAGTGGATTCCTTACCTTAACACATAAAGGAAAAGCATGTCAGGGCAAAATATGGACTAAACTGCTTTCAGGAAAAAAAGTTTTAAAAACGGATACAGGTTGGAAAAAGGAATTTTCCTTCCTGCTTTGGAGTCCTCCCAATTTAAGGCAGAACTCACTCATTCTAATTTCTGCAGTTAAAAACTTTCTTTGCTTATTTCATTTTTTCCTCTGAATTCAACCGCTGTTGGATTCGTTTGGCATAACTTTGTGCCATGGAATTAATCATAGACAGGATGTAGTAACACACCATCACAACAACTAGCTTCTCAAACATCCAGGACAGCCATTTTTCTCCCTGTGGTGTGCCCATTTCACTTTCGTGGTGAAGTTTCTGCCACTGAGCCTCCAGGTATTCCTGGAAGGGCTTCTGCAGAGATGGACCTGCATGTCAGGGACAACACCAATGAAAGCCACCATCTGCTCCACTATGTGCTTGCTGAATTTTATTATGACAAAGATTTTCTGGATATGCATTTTAATGAGTGCTTTTCTAATTGGGGAAGGTCCAAAAAGGAACAAAAAAGTGTCCACATGTTATTCTAGATAGATCAAACAGAAGATCTGGAATTGAAGCACAGGCCAAAATTCCAAAAAATCCAACCTTCTGTACTAGGTTTTGAACTGCCAGTTTAGCCCAGGAGACAAAGTCTTGTGCAGTCTCTGCATGTTCCAGCATCTCTTCAAATTCCTGATAATCTTCATCATCTGGTTCAGCACCTGAGAGGCGTGTTGCTCTGGCCATGAAAAATGGAGGCAGCTCTCCAATTGCCATACCAACATCTCACATACAGGCCTAACTTTTGAGATGATGCTCCACAGAGAAATGACTCCTTCAATGCCTTCTTCATCTGGACAAATACTCTCATCAGGATAGGGTGGTTCAGGGAAATTAACTGAATTGCATTTGTAAGCAGCTAATGTAACTGAAGCTACATGTGGACCCAGATAAAGTAGAAAGGTGTGCAGTCCTGTTCCAAGCCCAACGAAAGACAAAATCCCGAAGCCTATCTAGTAGGCATACAATAGAAACCGTTTCTCTTTATGTTGTACATACTGCTGATGTGCTCCTTCAACATAATATGTAGCTATAAGCACAGCAAGCAGTAGTAAAAAAAGACACCACAATGCTTTGATGGTGCCATAATTTTGAGGTCCATTCCTTCAAGATTACAAGGATTTCCAGAGAAAAATACTGCAAGGTAATGAGTGGCTGTCTCTGTCTTTCTTCTCGATTCCTCCTCTTTTTTTTTCATTCACTGAAGAGGGGTCTGTAAAATTTCCATTATGTTGATCCTGGTTCATTGCTACATGTCTCTGGTCCCAATTTTTTCCATTCTCTGCTGTTTCATAGATCAGTAACTCTTGATGATCCACTTTGATCCCAGCTTCTCCGGATCTCAGGACCCTGGAAGTGGCTGCTGACTGACTCTCTATTTACTTACTTAATTTTATACTTTTATTTATTCAAAATAACACTGTAATGTCATCTTTAAGTAGATAATACATTTACATGATTTAAGACTACAAAAAAAAGTTTTTAGTACAGAAAAACAGAAAGGTAAAATAAACTATTCCTTTTTCTTTTCAGAAAGAGGTTAATTGTACTCACCTTCCACAATGGTCCCAAGTCAGCTCCGCCTCCTAATTTTCACAGTCTAGTTTCTGCCTAAACTGTACCAGAGTAGGCTGTATGATCACTAACAGACAGCAGAGCTTGAATAAATTAAGATTTGAGAAGTTGAATGAGTTAAGGTCTATGTAGTAAGAGGTCAATCTGGAATTCTTTCTCCCTCCAGAAACAGCTTTAAACCCCTATTCAAGGTACACTAGAGGCTCCTAATTAACTGTTAGGAAAATTCACTTAACAAAACCATTTATATTTTGTACCATGTTGAATATACTTTTCACCCTTTAACATCGGTTTCAACTGCAAGAGTGCACTTATACACAGATTTGTTTGTTTGTTTGTTTGTTTTCTTTTTGACCTGATAATAAATTTATCATGGTTTAAAAAACAAGAGATTTTTTTCTAGAAGAGAAGAAATAAGAAACAAATCTAGTGTCTACACCTTTGTAAACTGCAGTCATAATATCTTCTACTCTCTCAGACAGTTTTGTCACTTGGGAATTCACGGGTATGGGTTGAGGGCTCCTCTGTGATGGGTTCTTCACTGCCCTTTCCTGAAGTTCGTGGATGAATTTTGCAGGTTTTTGCTTTGTTATGGAGGTGACAAGTCTTGATTCTACTTCTGCATCTGTGAACCCAGGTGTACAGCACTCTTAGGTTCCTATGCTCTCAGTGGTTTGCTTAGGCTGCTGTCTTTGCTAGTATAGTGCCAGGTGAGGTCCAGCAATCATCTGGAGCTCTCCCAGGTGTAAGTCTTGTCCTCTTCTTTTGCCATGGAGACATTGTCAAAGTGGACTTGAGAAGCGAGTTGGGGATCTGTCTTCATCTCTCTCTAAGGATGACTGATTTGGTCAACCTAAAGATGTCAGTTGGAGTGATGCTTCTGAATCTGCTCATTTACCCTAGTATCAATTTGAGGCTCCAGCAGCAGACCAAGAATTGACCCATGTTGGGACCCTTGTCTTACCCTATAGCTAGCGACATGGCCAGGCTAATGCTCTGATTGGAAGGGAAGATGATGAAACTTGGATCTGGGTTCTCTCTGGAACTGCTTCAGTTTTAGAAAGTCAACCATTATGTATGAATTTCTGACTGTATGGCAGTAGGCACTCCAGCCTCTCATAATATTCAAAGATCTCTATAATAGAAAGAATCATCCCTTTGATAAGGTGTTTCATTGTACCTCAACATCACACTTGCTTAAAGACTTGTGCTTTGGGCATTGCAAAAAACATGAAACTTTAATTTTACTACACACATATCTGTGAAACTCCAAGAAATAAATACATTTGTTTTCTTCCTGTCTCTTCTTAGAAAGTTATTCATTTTTATGAGAGAGAGGAGATAGAAAGTGAGAGCAATAAGCACCTTCTACAAGGTCTCATTCACTGAACCTCTGTCAACATTCCTAGCTATAGGATCACAGGAACAAGTCAACCCTGACCTGTACAAGTTAACCTCAGAACCAAAGTCAGTCTTCCATATGACCTTCAGAATTGCAGGACACTGTCATACTGCTGTGCCCCATGGCTGGGCTCTTGCCTTCTCCTAGGTCACTCATATTCTGCCTGCAATAAACCTTATTAATTATAAAGAAATATGTTCTGTTAGAGAAAAATTGCTAAATTAGTTTTGATTGTGCTCCACTTGAGGGCATAATTATAACAATTAATATCAGTATGTTTATAAACCATTAAGAATAAATATAAAGACATGAAGTTACACTATATTGACTATATTGGTAATGTTGAGAGATTGGTTCACACAATTTACTATTTGGTTCATAATTATTTTGGCTATCATCACTGGGTTTCAAGCATGACTTGTTATGGTAATGATTACATTAAAGATATTACCTTATTTCTTTGGAAAAGCAGAGACAAATTTATTAATTGGTAAGTTTCAACCATACAAATGTTGGAATAAACATTGGGAAAATGGGAATGTAAAAATCATCTTTATGAAATCTCATGGCAGTCATAATATAAACATAGGAGTAGAATGCTAATCCTCAGCAAATAATTTATATAAGCTTTGACAATATTTGTAAGGTGCCAAAGTGCTTACAATTTCTAGAAAATCAGTTTTCCAAAAAATATGAGTCTTATTTAATATGCAGCCATATCACAGAATAAGTGAATAGAAATAGTATGTCTTGATGGTTTGTATTAATGCATGCATTAAAGTAAAATGTTCTTACAGATTTATTATGAAACAACTGTTACTACAGAATGAAATCTAGCCTATAGTAAAGATGTATCTTTATTATAATGTCATATTTTGGCCCAAAGGTCATGTCATAAATTAAAACTGAAATTAGTCCAGCAGGGTCCCATTATTTCTTCTCAGTGTGAAACTTTAATAATATGACTTAGATTGACCTTGTTTCACTATTGTTTCAAGATATCTTGTTAATATTCTTTTGCATTATCACTTTCTTTCCAACATATACTTTTTTTTCCTCCAAAGAATATATTTTAGCTCCAGCTGCAGCGTATTCAGCTGGCCATCTGTTGGACATTTGGATTCAGCTGTAAATGCTGGCATATCTATTCTTCGGGGACATTTTGGCAAATGACTGTTCTTTCATTATAAAATCATTCTTAAGACTATAGCCGTGTGTGGATGCTGTAACATTTGTGGAAAACAATTTACTGTACTCAAAAAAACAATGTTTGTTATAAGCAAATAAGTTGTGATAATTTAGAATATTTAATAAGTTTTACCATTTACTAAGTATATGTTAAAACTATCAATAAAGAGTGATCTTTGTCTATAGTAACTGAAATCAGAAATGTAATAGTCAGAAAGTCAACATTAAAACAATTCCCTAAAAGCTCAGTTTATCTGCAAAATATCTAGTTGTTTTCATGTATAAAATATTTATGTTAGTTTTGTGCTATCTAAAAACTTAAATAAATTTATTTACTCTTCTTTTTACCTGTATAGATGTTGATGGAGTTTGAAAAACGTGGATTCTAGTTGTACTTGAAAGAAATCTCTATTATACAAATATTTAACAGAAAATGCTTTTACAATACAATTATGTAGTGTTTTCTTTTTATTCTAGAGAGTACCTGTCCATATAAGAAACAGAGAGAAAAGGAGAGGTGAAGCACCCACTACTAAGGCTTATCATTCCACCATTCTTTTTCTTTCACATCTCTATCCCATCTTGATCCTGGACATGCCCACACATCTGGTGTGTTGCAACCAGGACCAAGATTCAAACTCTGGTTCACCATGTGGGATCCAGCTTCCTCTATATTACACTTAACCTCTGAAATAAAGTGCTACTCCCGGTTGTTTTCTTTAGAAAGAAAAATTTATTCAGAGAAAATATAATTTATTGGTATATATCTGCTAGTCATGTACTAGAAAAATCTCTCCAAAGTAATTTAAAATTCTAATATATTTTTGAGTATCACTTATTAAAATGTCTAGGTAACATTTATCACATACATTAAAAAACACTACAGAGAAGAAATTTGTTGTGCAATATGATGGTTTGGATTATCATGAAAATTGTAGTTTATTGTCTTTCCATTAATTCTATTAGGTACCAGTTGAGTGCATTTGCTATTGAATGTAAAAAGAGCTCATGTTTTAGAAACTGTTTCTATCCAGTTAAAGTCCAAAAATGCTACTTCTTTGACATACAGGGTGCAGAAATAGAAAAAAATAGTAACAAAAATTAAGCAAGGAGATACAGAGAGAAAAACTTATAAACCAGAGTTTATGTTTTGAGTCCTTAAATTTAGTCATTCATAAAGTTAGTCATAGAGACAAGCAGATGCATAATGGTTACATCCTTGGACTCCCATGTGGTCGACCATGGTTCGAGTTCTAGAACCAGTGGCTTAAAACTCACTCCAGGTGCATGTGTATGCATGTCCATGTTCCCGGAAGAAGAGAAGGTATTGTAGTATGGCCATCCTCCCTAGGGGTTGATTTTTGTGCTTTCTGTTTCTCTGTCTGTCTCCGGTGAGCACATGTACCCTATAGTAAAAATCTCTCTCAAAACAAAACAAAACAACACTGGTAAATTCTTTTCTTTTTCTTTTTTTTTTTTTTGAGACAATACATTCTATTTCTTATATAAGGTAACTTTAATTCAGTTTCTTGCATTTGCTACTGTAAGAGAACTAGCTAAAATAAAAGTGGTAGACTTACAATTTTTGCTTTAAGTGACAGATTAGAAATATGATTTTGTATCTGAAAAAAGGGGGCAGTGAGATTCTTATATTTCTGGCTGAAAAGTTGATCTTTGTATGGAATAAAGAAACAGATGGTTAAATCATTACCTACTCTTATCTCTGGACTTAAGCCAGGTGTCCACCCAGCTGGAAATTTAAAGCCCAAGCTGAAGTATGACAAAATATTGGAGTATTTAGTCAACCCTATAATCTTCAGCATTATCTTACAGAAGAGGTAAGGTTCAGAGAGAACTGGTAAATAGAGATACATTGTGTCTGAAACCAGTGATTAAAACACACTGAGGGCCACAATCAAGGACTTCGTAGAGCTTTTGGTTCTACACTGTGCAAAGTATTAGGTAAACAATGGAATTCACAAATGACAAAAAATAACTGGGATTCTGAAGGAACAAATATATAAACAAAGACTGAACACAAAGTTCCTCCATATTATTTCCTGCCATATACCATACCCAAGAAAAGCAATGCTTCCTTCTATGGTAAAATGCACCTACAAATATGGAAGCTTCACACAAGCAAATTGAACCTGCTCACTAAATTATTGACTTATTATGACCTGAAATAGCATATGAGAGAATTTTTTTATAGACCACAAATTAGTTTATTTTTAACACCCATCATGCCATGAATTTATAGGAAATAGGTTCCAGTAAATTCATAGGGAATAAGTTTCAGTAGCTCAGACTCCTTTCTGTTGGTTCTCACAAAGTGTACTTCTCTGGGTGGAGCAGGCTGGCACTTTAGTTGAACCCAGCTACCTTTCTCTTTGACTTCTTCCTTTTTCTGGTCATTTTTCTTCACACATTTTAGGAAGCTATCTCTGCTCTTAGAATGTTTAATATGCTCAAAACACACATTAATTCTCTTGGCAAGAATCTTGTTGTGTTTGTTCACAATGCCAACAGCATGCTGGGTAACATTGTAGACTCTTCCAGTTTTGCCATGGTAACATTTGTGGGGCATTCGTTTTTGTACAGTGCCCATTCCCTTAATGTCCACAATATCACCTTTCTTGTAGATTCACATACATGTTGCCAAAGGAACAACTCCATGTTTTCTAAAAGGCCTAGAGAACATATATTGGGTGCCTCTCTATTGTCTTTCCATTAATTCTATTAGGTACCAGTTGAGTGCATTTGCTATTGAATGTAAAAAGAGCTCATGTTTTAGAAACTGTTTCTATCCAGTTAAAGTCCAAAAATGCTACTTCTTTGACATACAGGGTGCAGAAATAGAAAAAAATAGTAACAAAAATTAAGCAAGGAGATACAGAGAGAAAAACTTATAAACCAGAGTTTATGTTTTGAGTCCTTAAATTTAGTCATTCATAAAGTTAGTCATAGAGACAAGCAGATGCATAATGGTTACATCCTTGGACTCCCATGTGGTCGACCATGGTTCGAGTTCTAGAACCAGTGGCTTAAAACTCACTCCAGGTGCATGTGTATGCATGTCCATGTTCCCGGAAGAAGAGAAGGTATTGTAGTATGGCCATCCTCCCTAGGGGTTGATTTTTGTGCTTTCTGTTTCTCTGTCTGTCTCCGGTGAGCACATGTACCCTATAGTAAAAATCTCTCTCAAAACAAAACAAAACAACACTGGTAAATTCTTTTCTTTTTCTTTTTTTTTTTTTTGAGACAATACATTCTATTTCTTATATAAGGTAACTTTAATTCAGTTTCTTGCATTTGCTACTGTAAGAGAACTAGCTAAAATAAAAGTGGTAGACTTACAATTTTTGCTTTAAGTGACAGATTAGAAATATGATTTTGTATCTGAAAAAAGGGGGCAGTGAGATTCTTATATTTCTGGCTGAAAAGTTGATCTTTGTATGGAATAAAGAAACAGATGGTTAAATCATTACCTACTCTTATCTCTGGACTTAAGCCAGGTGTCCACCCAGCTGGAAATTTAAAGCCCAAGCTGAAGTATGACAAAATATTGGAGTATTTAGTCAACCCTATAATCTTCAGCATTATCTTACAGAAGAGGTAAGGTTCAGAGAGAACTGGTAAATAGAGATACATTGTGTCTGAAACCAGTGATTAAAACACACTGAGGGCCACAATCAAGGACTTCGTAGAGCTTTTGGTTCTACACTGTGCAAAGTATTAGGTAAACAATGGAATTCACAAATGACAAAAAATAACTGGGATTCTGAAGGAACAAATATATAAACAAAGACTGAACACAAAGTTCCTCCATATTATTTCCTGCCATATACCATACCCAAGAAAAGCAATGCTTCCTTCTATGGTAAAATGCACCTACAAATATGGAAGCTTCACACAAGCAAATTGAACCTGCTCACTAAATTATTGACTTATTATGACCTGAAATAGCATATGAGAGAATTTTTTTATAGACCACAAATTAGTTTATTTTTAACACCCATCATGCCATGAATTTATAGGAAATAGGTTCCAGTAAATTCATAGGGAATAAGTTTCAGTAGCTCAGACTCCTTTCTGTTGGTTCTCACAAAGTGTACTTCTCTGGGTGGAGCAGGCTGGCACTTTAGTTGAACCCAGCTACCTTTCTCTTTGACTTCTTCCTTTTTCTGGTCATTTTTCTTCACACATTTTAGGAAGCTATCTCTGCTCTTAGAATGTTTAATATGCTCAAAACACACATTAATTCTCTTGGCAAGAATCTTGTTGTGTTTGTTCACAATGCCAACAGCATGCTGGGTAACATTGTAGACTCTTCCAGTTTTGCCATGGTAACATTTGTGGGGCATTCGTTTTTGTACAGTGCCCATTCCCTTAATGTCCACAATATCACCTTTCTTGTAGATTCACATACATGTTGCCAAAGGAACAACTCCATGTTTTCTAAAAGGCCTAGAGAACATATATTGGGTGCCTCTCAAACATTGGGAAAATGGGAATGTAAAAATCATCTTTATGAAATCTCATGGCAGTCATAATATAAACATAGGAGTAGAATGCTAATCCTCAGCAAATAATTTATATAAGCTTTGACAATATTTGTAAGGTGCCAAAGTGCTTACAATTTCTAGAAAATCAGTTTTCCAAAAAATATGAGTCTTATTTAATATGCAGCCATATCACAGAATAAGTGAATAGAAATAGTATGTCTTGATGGTTTGTATTAATGCATGCATTAAAGTAAAATGTTCTTACAGATTTATTATGAAACAACTGTTACTACAGAATGAAATCTAGCCTATAGTAAAGATGTATCTTTATTATAATGTCATATTTTGGCCCAAAGGTCATGTCATAAATTAAAACTGAAATTAGTCCAGCAGGGTCCCATTATTTCTTCTCAGTGTGAAACTTTAATAATATGACTTAGATTGACCTTGTTTCACTATTGTTTCAAGATATCTTGTTAATATTCTTTTGCATTATCACTTTCTTTCCAACATATACTTTTTTTTCCTCCAAAGAATATATTTTAGCTCCAGCTGCAGCGTATTCAGCTGGCCATCTGTTGGACATTTGGATTCAGCTGTAAATGCTGGCATATCTATTCTTCGGGGACATTTTGGCAAATGACTGTTCTTTCATTATAAAATCATTCTTAAGACTATAGCCGTGTGTGGATGCTGTAACATTTGTGGAAAACAATTTACTGTACTCAAAAAAACAATGTTTGTTATAAGCAAATAAGTTGTGATAATTTAGAATATTTAATAAGTTTTACCATTTACTAAGTATATGTTAAAACTATCAATAAAGAGTGATCTTTGTCTATAGTAACTGAAATCAGAAATGTAATAGTCAGAAAGTCAACATTAAAACAATTCCCTAAAAGCTCAGTTTATCTGCAAAATATCTAGTTGTTTTCATGTATAAAATATTTATGTTAGTTTTGTGCTATCTAAAAACTTAAATAAATTTATTTACTCTTCTTTTTACCTGTATAGATGTTGATGGAGTTTGAAAAACGTGGATTCTAGTTGTACTTGAAAGAAATCTCTATTATACAAATATTTAACAGAAAATGCTTTTACAATACAATTATGTAGTGTTTTCTTTTTATTCTAGAGAGTACCTGTCCATATAAGAAACAGAGAGAAAAGGAGAGGTGAAGCACCCACTACTAAGGCTTATCATTCCACCATTCTTTTTCTTTCACATCTCTATCCCATCTTGATCCTGGACATGCCCACACATCTGGTGTGTTGCAACCAGGACCAAGATTCAAACTCTGGTTCACCATGTGGGATCCAGCTTCCTCTATATTACACTTAACCTCTGAAATAAAGTGCTACTCCCGGTTGTTTTCTTTAGAAAGAAAAATTTATTCAGAGAAAATATAATTTATTGGTATATATCTGCTAGTCATGTACTAGAAAAATCTCTCCAAAGTAATTTAAAATTCTAATATATTTTTGAGTATCACTTATTAAAATGTCTAGGTAACATTTATCACATACATTAAAAAACACTACAGAGAAGAAATTTGTTGTGCAATATGATGGTTTGGATTATCATGAAAATTGTAGTTTATTGTCTTTCCATTAATTCTATTAGGTACCAGTTGAGTGCATTTGCTATTGAATGTAAAAAGAGCTCATGTTTTAGAAACTGTTTCTATCCAGTTAAAGTCCAAAAATGCTACTTCTTTGACATACAGGGTGCAGAAATAGAAAAAAATAGTAACAAAAATTAAGCAAGGAGATACAGAGAGAAAAACTTATAAACCAGAGTTTATGTTTTGAGTCCTTAAATTTAGTCATTCATAAAGTTAGTCATAGAGACAAGCAGATGCATAATGGTTACATCCTTGGACTCCCATGTGGTCGACCATGGTTCGAGTTCTAGAACCAGTGGCTTAAAACTCACTCCAGGTGCATGTGTATGCATGTCCATGTTCCCGGAAGAAGAGAAGGTATTGTAGTATGGCCATCCTCCCTAGGGGTTGATTTTTGTGCTTTCTGTTTCTCTGTCTGTCTCCGGTGAGCACATGTACCCTATAGTAAAAATCTCTCTCAAAACAAAACAAAACAACACTGGTAAATTCTTTTCTTTTTCTTTTTTTTTTTTTTGAGACAATACATTCTATTTCTTATATAAGGTAACTTTAATTCAGTTTCTTGCATTTGCTACTGTAAGAGAACTAGCTAAAATAAAAGTGGTAGACTTACAATTTTTGCTTTAAGTGACAGATTAGAAATATGATTTTGTATCTGAAAAAAGGGGGCAGTGAGATTCTTATATTTCTGGCTGAAAAGTTGATCTTTGTATGGAATAAAGAAACAGATGGTTAAATCATTACCTACTCTTATCTCTGGACTTAAGCCAGGTGTCCACCCAGCTGGAAATTTAAAGCCCAAGCTGAAGTATGACAAAATATTGGAGTATTTAGTCAACCCTATAATCTTCAGCATTATCTTACAGAAGAGGTAAGGTTCAGAGAGAACTGGTAAATAGAGATACATTGTGTCTGAAACCAGTGATTAAAACACACTGAGGGCCACAATCAAGGACTTCGTAGAGCTTTTGGTTCTACACTGTGCAAAGTATTAGGTAAACAATGGAATTCACAAATGACAAAAAATAACTGGGATTCTGAAGGAACAAATATATAAACAAAGACTGAACACAAAGTTCCTCCATATTATTTCCTGCCATATACCATACCCAAGAAAAGCAATGCTTCCTTCTATGGTAAAATGCACCTACAAATATGGAAGCTTCACACAAGCAAATTGAACCTGCTCACTAAATTATTGACTTATTATGACCTGAAATAGCATATGAGAGAATTTTTTTATAGACCACAAATTAGTTTATTTTTAACACCCATCATGCCATGAATTTATAGGAAATAGGTTCCAGTAAATTCATAGGGAATAAGTTTCAGTAGCTCAGACTCCTTTCTGTTGGTTCTCACAAAGTGTACTTCTCTGGGTGGAGCAGGCTGGCACTTTAGTTGAACCCAGCTACCTTTCTCTTTGACTTCTTCCTTTTTCTGGTCATTTTTCTTCACACATTTTAGGAAGCTATCTCTGCTCTTAGAATGTTTAATATGCTCAAAACACACATTAATTCTCTTGGCAAGAATCTTGTTGTGTTTGTTCACAATGCCAACAGCATGCTGGGTAACATTGTAGACTCTTCCAGTTTTGCCATGGTAACATTTGTGGGGCATTCGTTTTTGTACAGTGCCCATTCCCTTAATGTCCACAATATCACCTTTCTTGTAGATTCACATACATGTTGCCAAAGGAACAACTCCATGTTTTCTAAAAGGCCTAGAGAACATATATTGGGTGCCTTCCTCTCTCCCTTTGTGTTTGTCATTTTGATTAATTACTGGAAGATGGTGGTTCTGGCCAAAAAGCTGAAAGAGAAATTGTGAAGCTGGCTTGGACAAGATGGGCTGAAAATGGCATGGATACTCTTCATATTCAAAGATCTTGATTGGATACCTGGTGTTTTCTACTCTCAATGAACTCACTTAAAAATGAAATCAAACTGAGGTATTTGGTTTTATGGAGGGGTATATGTAAGAAAAACTAAAGTCTGGCAAATGATCATATTTTACATGAATTACCTAATTCCCCATACACATTGAAGAGACATCCTCTTGCATTTCCATCTCAGAGATAGAAAAGTAAAATTATGTTCATAGAGAGTCTCTGCATTGTTCAGAAATGAGGAATAAGAACTCCCCATCCCATACTTTCTCATGCCATTCTAGCTCTTTCTACTCCAGTTCTATGAGGTCAACTTTTAAAATGCAACACATAATTGAAATCGTGCAGTATTATCTTTTTTTGTTTCTCGTTTATTTTACTTAACACAATGTTCTCCAAGTTCATCCATGTGGATGCAAATGACCATATCTGCTCACTTTTAAAGCCTAAATAATATTCTACTGTTTATATATTCCACATTGTCTTTATTCATTCATATATTGATAGGCACTTAAGATTCCATATCCTGACTATTATAATTACTGATGAAATAGACATGGGAGTGCAGAAATTTCTTCAGTTCAAGAGATCCATTGTACAAGAGTGAATGTTGAGTATACTCAGCAAAATACATGAAATTATGTGAAGTAATACATAATTTAATTAGCTAGTCATTTTGCAATGTATATCTACTTTAAAACATCATGTTTTACACAATAAGCACATCCAACTTTATCTGTCATTTAAAAAAATCTAAAATAATAAATTTTAGGAAAAGAACGAGGATCCAGCAGGTGGCATGGTGGTTAAAGCACTGGATTCTCACATGACTGACCACAGTTTAAGTCCTGGACTTGGTGGCTTGAGGATCATGCTAGGCACATTTGCATGCATGCCCAAAATCCTAACAGGAGAATGAAGAAGCAAGGATTGCAGTATGGCCATCCAGTTGGAGGTGAGGTGATTTCTTACTTTCCCTCTCTGTCTCTCTTCAGCAAGCACAAGCATTTTATGGCAAAGAAGAAAGAAAAAGAAAGAAGAAAAAGAAAGATTAGAAGTGAACACATAGCCTTATGGATAAATATGTTTGATTACCTGGAAAGTGCATTCTTTCTATTATTTACACTCTGATAGAATAGAATAATTTTGGGGACCAGCAGTTAACATAATGCCTATGTCGCTGGACTCCCATGTAAGTTGACCACGGTTTGAGTCTCGGACCCGGTGGATTAAACTCACGCCGGGCTCATGTGCGTGCATGCCCAAGATTCCGAGAGGAGAATGGAGGAGAAGGGATTGCAGCATGAGCAATCCCCCTGGAGCGTGATTTCTCACTTTCTGTCTCTCTCTGTCTCTCTGGTGAGTGCACACACCCTGTAGCAAAAACCTCTCCAAAAATAAACAAACAAACAAACAAAACTCTACACCTTCCCAGTAAAGTCGTATCAACTAATTCACTTGACATTATCCAAAAATGTACAAATACAATGCAACTATCTATGTATATCCCAGATTCCATTATAAGTCTCTATAATAGTATCTCCTGAAATGATATATGGATCTACATGATCATATTAGTTTACTTGTATGATAAATGTGTGGCTTCTCTGGAACATTATTCTACGGTGTTTTACAGAGTGCTCACCTTTGAACATGCTCCTACCGTTTGAGCACTAGAAATAAGATATACTTCCTTTCTTTGGACCATTATCTGACAGCTCTCTAACTCATTAAGATCTTAGGCAAGTGCTTGCTTATGTCAACCCAGGAACATGAACCCATAGTCAGCTATGTGGCTTCCAGCACTGCAGTTTAGCTTATTATGACAGGACCCCTGGGGGCTGGGTCTGGCTCTTTTTTGTTTGTTTGTTTGAGAGGTTTTTGCTACAGAGTGTGTGCACTCACCACAGAGACAGACAGACAGAAAGCAAGAAATCATCCCCTAGGGGGATGACCTTCTCCTCCATTCTCCTCTCAATGCTGGGGTCCAGCCTCGTTGGGGGTGGGTTGACTCGATGGAGGTGGCACAGGTGAACAGAAAACAAAGGTCTTGGTGCCTTTTTATGCACGTCCTTTGCCAGACACCCCGCAGAGATCGCTCTCTGAGGAGTGACCCCTGCTAGGAATCATCGTGCGTTTTTATTGAAAGTGTGATACATGCAAGTAAACGGGAGAGGGGCTACATGTTTCAATTATCAGCTCATAAAGTTTTAACAATAGAGAACATAGATTCTATTTAGAGTTGGATTAAGGATGGGTCTAGTGCAGTTCCACAATTGTTTGTTTGATGTAGGTGGGTCTCCATGGAATGCAGCTTCAGGAAAGCGGTTCTAGTAAGCAGAGATGATTATCAGCTGATGCGGCGCAGCAGCCATCTTGTGATTACCAGGAATGGTGCTGAGAAAAGAAAATCTCAAGTATAGATATTAGTTCTTATGGATCTTAATAAAGAATGATACTTATATAGTTTTATAGGGATCTAAAACTTAATTTAAGGAATCCTAATATATTTGTCTATTTTACTTGGTGAGGGCGGGGGTGTCCTGGGCCTGTTTCAGCCTAATCCTATTTTATGTAAAGAAAAGATTAAGTTTATGTTAAATGTATCTTGAAGGGCCTTCCAAAGGTCAAGATTATTTCTGCCTAGATAGAACTTCAGCCCACCCTCTATTGTGACTACGGAGATAAAGCATTGTAATTAACAGTAAGTGATCAGAGCAAAGGGGAGCGGTCGGGGGACTTCCTGGAAAATTTTATCATATTCTCAGGATGTATAAGAGAGCTATGTAATTTTTTTATAGCAGTATATTGGGGAGTCAGAGGGGGGTCGCTTCCCAGCAAGGCTACCACAGTTTTCTGGAGTAAATAGCAAACAGTCTTGCTGATATGCTAATTTGACCTAAGTCTTACTCCTAGGTCGGGGGTGGGGGGGGGTGACACAGCAGCGGCCTTGCCAATGTGCTGACTCCACCTAAGAGGTAGAGGTCAAAAGCTTAAGACAGATCCTGGGGTCCTACTGGGTCAGACTCCTCCATCTCAGGACTTTGGACTCTCATACACATATGCCCTGTGTGAGTTTAAGTTTCCAGGTCCAGGACTGGAACCATGTTTGACAACGTGGGAATCTAGCAAAACGACCTTTATGCCATTTGCTGGTCCTGACTCATTTATTTTCAATGCTTCTCATTAGGAGTTTAAATTTGTTTCTGATACCTTCTAATGAAGTAAACATAAAACATCTTTAAAGATAATGTCACTGAACAAACTTAATAAAAAAATAGATTTATGGGATCAGCAGTTAGCATAATGGCTATGTCGCTGGACTCCCATGTAGTCGACCGCGGTTCACGTCCTGGACCTGGAGGCCTAAAACTCACGCCAGGCGTGTGTGCATGCATGCCCAAGGTCCCAAGAGGAGAATGGAGGAAGAAGGGATTGCGGCATGGTCATCCCCCCTGGGGGGTGATTTCTCGCTTTCTACCTCTCTGTCTCTCTCTGTGTGTCTGGCGAGCCACACATGCTCTATAGCAAAACCTCTAAAAAAAAAAAGTAGATTTATGAAAAAGAAAAAAAAAGTCACTGAAGAATATACTTATTTTTATATTATAACAAAAATAATTTATGCTACATATCAAATTAGCTCATATTCTTTTTTCTCTTTAAATCTTTATTGTAATTTATGACTTATACATAAGCATTACACATCTTTGTAGGGTACAGAATGGTCCTTAAAAGCATATATACTGTGTGTAATAAACAAATTGGGGATATAAACATATTTACCACCTTCAATATTTAGTAGTATGTTGTAAACATTCAGAACCCACACCAATGGTTATTCTGCAAGTATGTACAGAATTATCTGACATTCTTTACTATGAGGTATGTTTCTAAAGAAAAAATAATGTTCATTAAAATCAGGCAACAAACATCTCATAAATTAACAAAAATAATATTAACTTAACTGATGGAAGAATTTGTAATTTCCATATAGACTAAGGGAGATAAAAGTATATAAAATCTGTGGGCATCACTATTCTAAGATGAAATACTCATGAAAATATTTTTGAACACAGCTTCCATATGACATACAGATACAATGTACACATATTAATCAGATTTTTTTTTCCATAGGGTATGTGTGCTCACCAGACAGTGAGCGAGAGAGCAAGTGAGTAGAGAGAGGAAAGTGGGAAATTACCTCCTCCCAAGGGCTATAGCAACAGTGCAGCCTTTTCTCCTCTATTTTCCTCTTGTGATTTTGGGCATGCATGCACATGTGCCCAGCATGATTTTCAAGCCACCAGGTCTGGAATTCCAACTGTGATTGGCTAGCTGAGAATCCAGAGACTTAACTATCATGCTACCTTCTGGCCCTTCCTCTCCATATATAAATCAGTTTTAATCTATATGAGTAAATGCTATATAGTTCTAAATGTGTTGACATTATTCTTTCTAGTTTTAAATAATCTTTAATCTTGGTAAGATATATAGTTTTTTTGTTGTCAATACAGTCCAAAATATCAAACTACAATTAATAATGTTTATTCTTATGTATATCTCTTGTTTAATATTTGAAATTCTTCTGAGATAATTAATTGCTATTTGGTAGAAAATACAAAATATGCTGACTTCCAATGCTATATTTGAAATAAAATGTCATGAACACATACAACAGCAACGTTCACACAGATGGTGCACAGTGTTTGTGCACAAAATGAGTAAGCATTAAATTATCCAAAAAATAAATACAAATTATATGTTGCAATTACTTATTAGCTGAAACTAATTCAAAATAATGAATATATTTTTCTCTGCCTGAAATTTTCTTTCCTTATTTTGTTTTTAATTGACAGAGAGCATGTGCACTTGACAGAAAGAGAGGGAGAGAGAGCGTTACTTCTCCCAATGGGGCGTGGTCATGCTATAATCCTTTCTCCATTTTTCTATCCTGTTAGGATTTGGGGAATGCACAACACATGCCCAACATGTTTTTCAAGATGTAGGGGCCAGGATTTGAACCTGAACTGGCCATGTGAATTCAGTTCCATTAACCACTAAGCCACAGAGCCAGCCTTCTTCATTTATTAAAACTCAACAAATTTGTACCACTTATTTTGATGTAATGCATCACCCACTATGAAAACTTTTACAACCCCCTCACATATTCTCATCACACCCTGCCCTATCACACTCTATTGCCATTACTTCTCTTGCATGTTTTATGTACTTGATTTCCCAATAGAATGAAGTTACTTGAGGATTGGTACTCCGTGTGCCTAGCATACAGAGAATTTCTAATAAATATTAATTAAATACATATTGTGATAAATGTAAAACACATTTTTTTTTATTTTCACAGACAGACTGGTTTGAGAACAATGTAAATACAAAAAACCCTGACCATTATTTTTTAAAATAAACTTACACTCTATATTAGTCATTGTACGATTATGTGATATAAAAAATCCTCATGTTTTATGGCCATTATCAATATATTTTATCTTATTAAATTCATTCTTTTTCACTCTGTCTTATAATTTTTGATTGAGTCCTTCTAACTGTTTCCCTGTGGAGATCAAGCTTGCTGGTTTCTGTCACTAGAACATCCTGAACAGAAAACGCAAGGACAGAGAGAAAGAAATAATTTGCTTCTCTTGATTCTTTCTTCCTTTTTTTTTCCCCTCTCTCCTTCCTTTTCTATGTTTTGTTCTTATTTTCCTACAGAAATTATTGAGTCACCATGGCATAAATCTGTTGGCATAAATCTGTGCCCTCTGGGAATTTTCTTCATCACCTTCCTTCCTCCTAATCATTTGAAGACCACGTCTGGCCTGCTGCTTCTGTTTTTGTTTTGTTTTGTTTTTTTGTCATTTCCAAGTTTCACAGTCCTTAGTAAGCCACAACCTTACCAAAGAGGTTTGAGCTTTACAAAAGAGGAAATGCATTTATTCACTCATTTGCTTATTTATTATTTACAGAGAGGAACTGTTGAGAAAGAAACAGGTACCTTTGACAGGGTCTTGTCAACCCATGATTCTACGCCAGCCTTCCAGGCTCATAGGAGTTCAAAGGCACAACTAATGTGTTCAAATCAACCCAGGATTCAAACTTTAGCCTCCCATGTGACCCCACGTGGTGCCACAGTGACATCCTATAGCCAGTACAACCATGGATGGACACAGAGGGAATTCATTTAAGTGTTTAGTTCTTTCAGTTTTCACTATCCCACGGTCTTAGGACTGGAGCTACTATTGGGTTGTTGGGGAAGTCGTGATGCATTTTTACACAGAAAAATATAGAAAAATACATTATGACTTTCCTGCTGACCTAATATTTTCCTTTCTCACTTATACATTCCTTCGTGTTTTCTTTACCATTTGGTAAAAACACTTCATATATAGAAAAATACATCATGACTTTCCTGATGACCTAATATTTACCTTTCTCACTTATGCATTCCTTTTGTGTTTTTTTTTTTTTAATCATTTGGTAAAAACACTTCATATAAAATATTATTCATCTGAATTACTATTGCAATTTCTGCCCCCTGATTTGTGCCTCTACTACTTTCATCTCTGTAAATCAAAAATGCTCCCTGAACTTCTGTGCTTGGAGCATGACTTGAATTTATACAGAACAACATTGAGTATAACAGTTAAAAACAAACAAACAAAAACTTCTAGACTAGATTATGAGGTAGTAGTAAACCACAGTGTCCTGTGGGACAGATTCACGTAGGAGGGTTTCTAGTGTATGTCCAGAGACCTCACAGAGAGTGCCAGGCCCATAAGTGTCTGAAGATCTAAGACTGTCTGAATTTGGGGGTGGGTCGTGGCATTAAGACCTTGGTAGTGATGGTATATCACAGCCTCTCCATCTTCGTTACAGAACAAATAAACACACTTTACAGAAAAATAAGCAAATAAAAAAAAAACAACACTTGCTAGGCCCAATCATTATTTACTGCTATTATTATCTATAAACCGATTGATATAAAGCTAGATCTTCACAAGCTAAATAATTAGATCTAAAACCATTTATTATTTTTTTAAATTATTTTTATTTACTTTTATTTATTTATTTATTCATTTTAATTTGACCAGAGAGGGAGAGAGTGAGAGAGAGAGAGAGAAAGTGAGAAAGTAAGCCGCTGGGTCTGGGACTCAAACCACGGTTTGCTGTGTGGGAGTCCAGCACCCTTAACCACCATGCTACCTGCCAGCCCCTAAAGCCATTTATTATTAACTCATTTTTAAAAGAATTATTTAATCGTATTTATTATGATGATGATTATTTTAAATGTGATCATATTGAAAAAGCAAGCTTCCAGGTTCAGGATTCAAACCACAGTCAGTCACGTGAGACTCCAACACCTTAAGCACCACATCACCTGCTGATGCCTGTTAACTCCTTTTTATCTGCTCCTCTATTCCTACTGATCTCCTTTGTACTATAGCATCAATGTTTAAAAACATAAGCATTTTATAAATGTCTTCTGACTTTAAGGATTAAACTAATTTTGATTTATCTTTAGTAATATCTTAAATACCAGTCCAATACATTAATATATGTATTTATATTATGCACTAAAATTTTGTTAATATGGGGTCATTGGGAAAGTCATGATGCCTTTTTGAATAGAAAAACATAAAAAATAATACATCATGACTTTCCCAATGACCCAATGTTAGTTTTCCATATCAATTTCATACTCTTAATTATACAAGTCTAATATTGCTAATTATTACAAATTGTTGTTAAATGGAAAGGTTTCAGTTTGCATCTAGTTCTGTTCTAAACATAAGTAAATCTGCATATAATAGATATCATTATATATAATTATATTTAATTAACCCTAATGGGCCATAGACTTCATGAGCTTTGTTCCTTTATATTTTAATAGCTCAAAAATGCAACTGCTGTTTGTACCTTGCCCTGTGTGTACTGCCTTATTAACCATCACCGTGATGTTTATGGGGAGCAAGCACTAGGTCAGAGGTGAGTTAAATCAACATTAGAAGCCAAGAAAATTATTGTGAAAAAGTGTCTGTGTTTAAATTTGCAAGAATACATTGTCTGGTAAAATGAATCCAGATCCTATAGGGAACAACCTATTTGTCACAGATAGATTACAAATATTAAGGAGTTGATTAGTTTCTTAAGTGTGTTCTTTCTACCAATAGAAAAAAATACTTGATTATACAAGGAATAAATAAACAATTTTCCATGTAAAAAACATTTTTACCTGGGATGGTCTGAGGTGTGGTGATTAAGGTCAGATCTGCATGGTCACCTCTGCAGTTTGAGTCCCAGACCTGGTTGGTAGAGAAGCATTCCAGATGTGTGTGCACAAAGTTCAAAAAAGGGGATAAGTGGAAAAGGGGTTGCATTGCTTTTTTGCTTACTTTCTCTGTCTCTATCTCTGCCTCTCTCAAATGAGTACATATGACCTCTGGCAAATTAAAAACACAAAAGGAACAGAAAACATTTTTACGCTTTATCCAGATACATTTTAAAAAAATTATGAGCCTTGTGAGTCACTTTATTTATTTATTTAATTTGGAATCCAGTGGAAGTTAATAATTATGTAAATCAAAAAATCATCTGCCTTAAATAAAATAACTTTATTATTAAAAGTATTGGTAAAAAGTCAAGATATTGGGGACAACAGACATGACTGTTAAGATACTAAATTCTCACATGGAACCACGATTTGAGTTCCAGACTGGCAGCTTGAAAATCATGCCAGGTGCATGTGTGTGTATGTCCAAAATCCCTGGAGTGCAGGAGAAGGGATCATGGCCTAACCATCCCCTCAAGGAGTGATTTTTTGCTTTTCCTCTCTCCTTGTCTCTCTCTGGCAAGCACATATTCCCTATGGCAAAAACCTGGATAGAAAAAAAGAAGTTGGGACCAGCAGTTAGCATAATGGCTATGTTGCTGGACTTCCATGTAGTCGACCATGATTCAAGTCCCGGACCCGGTGGTTTACACTCACGCCGAGTGTGTGTGCATGTGTGCCCAAAATCCTGAGAGGAGAGTGAGAAGGGATTGCGGCAGGGCCATCCCCCCTGGGGGGTGATTTTTTGCTTTCTGTCTGTCTCTTTCTATCTTTCTCGTGAGTACACGGCCCTACAGCAAAACTTCTAAAAAAAAAAAAAAAAAGAAGTTATGACCTGCAGATGGCATAATGGCTATGATGCTGGACTCCCACATGGCCAAATTTCTTTCAAGTCCCAGACCCAGTGACTTGAAACCCACACTAGGTGTGTGTGGATACATGCCCAAAATTCTGAGAGGAGAATGGAGGCCAAAGGGATTGCGACATGACCATCTCACCTAGGGGGTGATTTCTTACTTGTCTCTTTGTTTATCTGGTGAGTGCAAATACCCTATAGCAAAAATCTCTCTCAAAAACAAACAAACAAACAAACAAACAAACAAAAACAAATGTACAGATCAAGGAAGTGAGAGACCTGCCAGGAACTGCTTCAGCAGTAATATAAACAGACCCACATGAAAAAGGTGATGAGTTTGAGTCCTGGGACCTCCCTGAGCTTGTTGAGCATGTACACATGTGCCCTTGATCCAGGTTGGCTCCAACTGGAGTGGATCATGGCATAAAGTCTGTTGGGTGTGCCTTTCTCTTTGTCTCATAGAAAAAATAATAAACTTTTTTCAAAAAGTCAAGAAAATGGGGCCAGGAGGTGGTGTGGTGGTTAAGGCTCTGGACTCTCACAGGGCAGACCATGGTTTGAGTC
Source organism: Tupaia belangeri chinensis (assembly GCF_000334495.1). Taxonomy (NCBI): domain Eukaryota; kingdom Metazoa; phylum Chordata; class Mammalia; order Scandentia; family Tupaiidae; genus Tupaia; species Tupaia belangeri. The sequence continues at coordinate 959,052 of NW_006207517.1, forward strand.
CAAGATCTGGGAGCTTACTTTCTCACTTTGCCTCTCTCTCCGTCTCTGTCCCTCTCTGGTGAGCATATATATGTGCCCTATAACAAATTAAATAATAATGATAATAATAATTCAAATAACAAATAATTCTTAAAAACTTTAAACTACCTCCCAAAAAAAGTCAAGAAAGTGATAAGCTGAGCTATTAAATGCAGAAAGTAAATTACTTAAAAACTGTAAGTTCAAAGTGGGTTTAAAAATCTACAAAATTGAGAGTACTAGAGCCAATGAAAATTGGAACAAAACAGGAGAAACAGTTTAAAGATGAAACTGAACACCTGTGAATTTGTGACCAGTTTGTGAACTTAGTGGAAGATGCTGAACTCACCTTGACATATCTCTAGAAATGATGAACACTTGATTAATAAAATGTAAATTTTTTTGCTAGGTTCAGCAATTCCAACAAGTATATGTAACCATATACATTCTACATATTAAATTTGAGTTACAGAGAAGTGGCTAGATACATTTACTCTACTTTCCTTTAGATAATCACATAGTCTATCAGGAAGGCATTTTTTCCTTTATTTGTCATGTATAATAGTTGGTCCTCCTCAATTTTATTTGAAGCATTAGAGAAAGTGTAAGTGGATCCGGCTGCTGTGGCATGATGGTAAAATAAGCACCCTGTGAGGCTGGAGGTGATGTGGCACTGCAGATTGCGATTCAAGGGTCAGCTTGACCATGGGCATGTAATTGGGCACCCATGATGCTGAGGAGCTAGAGGGCATGGGAAGGGGAGATCATAATATGACGAGATCCCGTCAAGGATGCTTTCTCTCGCCTAGTCTCACATGCACACACGTGCTCACTATTATGTTTTTTAAAAAGTACATATATTCTATTTCCTTATGAAAATAATTGATGCAAACATTCTTTAAAAATATGTATAAGTTATTGGGACCAGCAGATGGCATAGTGGTTACATCACTGGATTCCTACATGGTCGACCATGGTTCAAGTCCCAGACGCAGTGGCTTAAAACTCATGCCAGGCATGTGTACGTACATGTCCAAAATCCTGAGGGGAGAATGGAGAAGAAGGGATTGAGGGGTGACTATTCCCATAGTGGGAGATTTCTTGCTTTCTGTCTCCCCAGTGAATGCACACTCCCTATAGCAAAAATCTCTAAAATAAAAGTAGTATAAGATACATTAATTTATATTGCTTATATTTAATATGTATATCTTGATTATTTAATATACACAGTCATTATTTGGAAAATAATCACTACAATTGAAGTAATTAACATATCCATTTTGTACCTAATTACATTTTTCTCTTTTTTAGTAAATACACTTATAATTTACTCTCTAAGCAAATTTCACATATGGTATAAAACTGTTACCTATAGCCACCTTGCTATGCATTTGATCACTGAACAGCATCCTAACCAATTTCTTTTGGTTTATTTCACTAAGTGGGATAGACCAAAAGTAGAATAATTAAAATACCACTTCTAGAGTGCAGCTTCTAACTCGAAAGTACTAAATTGTAATAATGAAAACGTTTATAGGAATTTTTTGTCTTTAAGAAAGAAATTTTTTAGTTAACATTTTCTTAAATATAAACTATATGATTATCACCAAAACTGGTACATATTTAAACTTGGTCTTAGAAGATCAAATTATTTCATTTCTAGAATTTCTAAAAATTATGTAGTGCTAGTTACTATTTCGAAGATAACTAAGAACACTAAATGTACTAATTGCTTTAGAAAAAAGTTGAAAGTATTATTTTAATAAGTAAGACAGATTCTTTTGTAATTAATTATAATTTTACTCTTATGAAACTTAAACTTTGCATAGGCTCTCAATAATTGTTTGTGCAAACAGAAAAGAATGTAAGTGCTCATTATTTAAAATATACATAAAAACCCATAATACTTAAAATAGAAATAAAAAAATAGAATACCTTTAGTAAAAAGCAATCTACTCATTTTACAGAGTGAAATATGGTGGTTCATTTAAAAGAAAATCATTGTAAAGTATGTTAGAAATTTACCCTTAGATTGAGCGTACATTTTAAATTACTTAAACTGAAAAAAATATGAAAATAATTTAAATTTGTGTGTACACTGTTGTGATGACTAAGTTTCTTGCTTTGAGTCACAGTTTTTTCTTATTCCTTTCTTAGATTTCCTTAAAACAAAGTTTATTTTCAAGTGTTCCTTGATAAATAGTTGAGGGTCTGGCAGGTGGCATGGTGGTCAATGTGCTGGACTCCCACATGGCCAACTATGGTTCAAATCTTGGACCTGGCCATTTGCTCTCTTGCTTTCTCTTTCTCACTCTCTCCTTCTCTTGTCAAATTAAAAATGATAATAACAACAAATAAAATTAAATAAATAAACAAATAGGAAAAAATAGTTGAGAATCCTAAATAAAATCTAGGCCTATCCTGTTTAAGATTTTCTATAATGGCTGAAGCCCTAATATTAAATTATTAAATAAACTGATTACCCTTTCAAAACATATGAAAACATGTATCTCTGAAAGACATCTAGGACAACATTTGCAAATAGTAAATATTCAAAATAATCAGTAGATCCTGATGTAGGTAAGTAAAAATATATTAAAAGAATATATAGTATATGTGTGTGTGTGTGT
>NW_006207518.1:0-2219 GCF_000334495.1 Tupaia belangeri chinensis
TAAACTCTTTTCAGCTATTATACCTCTTTAATTAGACTTTAGAAGAATATTTTAAAAGACTAAAAATATTTTGAAACATGAAAATATAAGCAGATCAATCAACTATTCACTAGTGGTGCACTATTCACTAGTGGTATAAAAACAGCTCTTAAATATTTGACATTTAAACTCACTAATGATATGTATACAAACTACAACTATAGTGAGATACAACTTGTTACCATCCACATGGACAAAAACAAATAATTTAAATACATTTTGTTCTTGAGTCTCTAGGTTATTAGACATTCCCATCATTATCGGTAGGGATTTAAGTTGAAGACAATAACTCACGTGATTACGGAAGCCAACAAACCCATGATCTGTTATCTGCAAGCTAGAGAACTTGGAAAGCTAGTGCTGGATTTCAGTCTGAATTCCAAGCTGCTTGAGTCATTGTTCTCAATCTGAGTCTGAGTCCAAAGGCTTTGTTCTGATGAAGGGAGTAGGGAGTGGCACCCCTGGTATAAGTCTCACTTCAAGTCCAAACGCCCAAGAATAAGGAATACTGATGTCATATGGCAGGAAAAGACGGGTGCCTAATCCCAAATAATGAGAGCAGGTGCTCACCCCTCTGCCTTTTTGTACAAATCAGGACCTCAGTGGCTAAGATGGTGTCTGCCAGAACTGGTAAGGACAACGTTCTTTTCTCAGTCTGCCAATGCAATTGATAATCTCTTCCAGAAACACCCTCACAGACTCACCCAGAAATGTTTTACCAGCTAGCTGGGCATTCCGTTCATTCAATCAAGTAGACAAACACAATTAAGCATCACAAGTCTATTCCTTGTCAACTTGACACCCATATGAATCTCTTTAAACCATACTTAATCTCCAAATAGTGAAATTTAGAAAATTATAATTCTGCCTTACATAATACAACTATCCTGCTACAGCATACAATACATTAACCATATGCCCAGAAGAGTGGGTAAAATCCTTTCCTGATATTGCATAAATTAAATACTATGATATAAAATTAACAATACCTAAGGTAGCTGCGGGATAGTAAATAACCATACCTTTTGGGAACTACTGAACACTGACTCTCAGATGAACTCTTCCAAGAGACATAAATGTAATATAATGTAATTCACCAGTTTTCAGCTCAAGACTATTTACTTTCCCAGTTTCACAAACATAATTGCAATAGATATACTCAACACCTGGAAGAATCTCCATATTGGTTTTTTCACTCGTGGAGTAAGGACTATTGGAAAGGCGAAGTGAAAGCTCTAGAACAGCTTTTACCTAGGAAAATAGCAAGCCAAAAGCAATACTGGATCCCTGAAGGACTGCAGGGCTTGGTGTTACTATCTAGGACTTGAAAGATTCGGGAAAGGTGAACTCTCCTATTTGGAGAGTGCAGAAGGCAGATGGATCTTGGAGAATAAGAGTGGAGTAATGTGAACATCCCAGGTGTAATTCTAGTTGTAGCTATGCTACCAAACACGGTTTCACTGCTTGAGCAAATGAACCTATTCCCCAAGTACCTGGTATTGATCTTTAAAACAACTTTTTTCTTAATATCTGTTAATAATACCACCTACAACAGTTTGCTTTCATCAGAAAATAGAAAAGTTGATGAGGATATGAAGAAATTGGAAACTTTGTACATTGTTGGTGGCAATATAAAATAGTGCAGCTGCTGCAGACGACAGTGGTTCCTCAAAAGTTTAAAATAGAATCACCATAAGATCCAGCTGCCCCACTTTGGGATGTATAAACTCGAAGTAACTAAAAGCAGGATATGAAAGAGATTATTTGCACACCCATTTTTGCAGCAACATTTTCCAAGATAAACAAGAGGTACTACTTACCCAAATATCAACCAAAGCATGAATGAGTAAGCAAAAGGTGACTTTCCATACAATGAAATGTTATTCAGCCTTGAAAGAAGGAATTTGCCTTCACATGCTACTACATGAAGAAACCTTGATATTATGCTAAGTGAAATAAGTCAATTACAAAAACACAATTATTTTATGAGCCCACTATGTGAAGTATTTACAGTAGTTAAGTGTATAGAAACAATTCGAATGATGGTTCAGTAGCTGGGTGAAGGGGCAAATGGAAAATGGAAAGTTGTTTAATGGATGTAGTTTCAATTTTAAAAGATGGAAAGTTCTGGACACCTATCATACAATAACATAAATTTAATGAGCATTCAATTTTTTTTT
>NW_006207519.1:0-495 GCF_000334495.1 Tupaia belangeri chinensis
AAAACTTTATGAGCTGATAAAAAAGAAAAAACAAACTTTGCAGAAAACTGAAATCAAACTATGAGTTTAATCTAATGTGAAAAGTTTTTAAATATAGGCATTTCTTTTATTATGCATTTTTCAGGAAACTTCTGAAGACCCTTCTATATGATCAAGTAATTTTAGTTAGGATGTTTAAACTGTTCTATAGGAAATAAAGTCATCAACAAATGGTATTGGAAAAACTGGCTATCTACGTGGAAAGAAATGAAACTGGACCCTTCTCTTACACCACACATAAAAATTGACTCAGAATGGAACAAATAAATAGCTAGAACCTTAAAATTCTTAAAAGAAAATATAGAAGAAAAGCTTCATGGCATTAGATTAAGCAATGCTTTCTTGCATACAATGCAAAATGAACAAGAAAAGAAAAAAAAAAAACAAACAACTGAATTAAAAAAATGGAAAAAACCAAAAAAAAAAAAAAAATGGAAAGAACCTGAGTGGACATTA
>NW_006207520.1:0-517 GCF_000334495.1 Tupaia belangeri chinensis
ACCTCTCTCTAGCCCCATCGACCTCTCTCTGGAAAGTATGTGCACAAACCAGATGGCCTAATAATAAGAACAACAACAACAATAATAATAATAATTAACCAGAAGTGGAAAACCATATTTCAGAACTGGCCGGTCTTCTCCCAGCAGTGCTTGTGTTCTGGCCTGTGCCAATACAGCACTTTCCTAATTCCTGTGACTTTCGGGTAATGCTGGAAGCGGTTTGAATTCTTCTTTCATTCTCCTTTTCCCCAGTTGTTTTGCAACTTCTATGATCCTTTCTGTCCCAGTACAAATTCTAGCATCACTGAGTCAACTTCTACAAAAGCGTTTGCTTGGATTACGGTAGCAATTTTATTTATAGACTGGTTTAGAGAGACATGGCGTCTTGACAGCATAGAGTCGTCCAAGTAAGAACACTGTCTCTCCATCCATGGAGATCTCCACTAGTCTCTCCTCGCAGAGCTTTGCAGCTTTCAGCATACAAGGCTTCCACTCATTAAACCACGTTGTACACTGT
>NW_006207521.1:0-1075 GCF_000334495.1 Tupaia belangeri chinensis
TTCTCAGAATGCACTTTGATCTTATAGACTCTCCTTTCAAATTTGTTCACTTTTTTTTGAGAGATTTTCCCTAAAAGGTGCGTGCGCTCACCAGACAGACAGAGAGAGACAGAGAGACAGAAAGTGACAAATCACCCTCCAGGGGGAATGGTCACACCGCAATCCCTTCTCCTCCATTCTCCTCTTGGGATCTTGGGAATGCACGCACACATGGCCAGCGTTAGTTTTAAGCCACCAGGTCCGGGACGCGAACTGCAGTCAACTACGTGGGAGTCCAGCAACATAGCCATTATGCTAACTGCTGGTCCCAAATTTGTTCACTTTTGAAAAGGCTTTCAAAGCTTCAAAGAAAGGCTCATAAGACATGGCAACATGTTTGTTGTCAGAACAAATTTTAACCCAATGTATTTTTTCATCCTCTCCACCTTTTATGAGAGACCAAATCATGCTTCACTAGTGCATAATTTAGTTTGAGAGGTTTTTGCTATAGGGTGCATATGCTCACCAGAAAGACAGAGAGACAGAAAGTGAGAAATAACTCCCCAGGGGGTATGGCGACACCACAATCCCTTCTCCTCCATTCTCCTCTCAGGATCTTGTGCATGCACATACACGCACTAGCTGTCAGTTTAAACCACCAGGTCTGGGACTTGTACCGCTTTGGAATTAAAATTTTAGAGAGCTGTTCTACTCCAACCACACTTCCACTACCTCTCTGGCACTTCTTTATGCTCTTGTGTAAAATCTTCTACATCCTCAATTCTGCACTTTCACCTCCATCTCATCTCCACAGAGGGAAATAGAACATACTCCATTCCATCTTCTAACCACCCTAGTTTGGCTACCCTTTCAAGTAAAGCCTGTAACTGAGAATAATCAGCCTTAGTATATAATCTATAAACCCAAACTGAATTCAATTATGTTGTAAATGATTTTTCAGACAAAACTGAGGATCCCATATGTGTTGCTAGGGAATATGACTTAAATATGTAAACCTGTGACCCTTGATGAAGAGACTTTTATCAGCTGGCTCAAATTAGTATCGAGAGTGCCCCAGAATACCTAAAAAATGGTA
>NW_006207522.1:0-1837 GCF_000334495.1 Tupaia belangeri chinensis
ATAGTTATAGATACTTTATACAGTGTGGGAAAAATGTAGGAGAAGGAGGAGGGTCTGAGGAAAGATTTTAAGGAGAAAAATAGAGATGCAAGGCATTTATGGTACAAAGAAATGAGTTATCTGTTGAAGATATCATATAGTATTTCCAACTGGACTGGTGAGAAATGTATTCCTATTGGAACATTTGCTTTACAAGCTAAGTGACATATGTGGTTGAATATATAAAAGAAGTTGAAATAAAAAATAAAAATAAATAAATCAATCCCTGGGGGAATGGCCATGCTACAATCCTTTCTCCTCCATTCTCCTCATGAGATTTTGGGCAGGCATCCACACGAGTCTGGCATGCATTTTAAGCTGCTGGGTCCAGAATTTGAACCATGGTTGGCCATGTGGGAGTCCAGAAATGTAATGATTACACCATCTGCTGGTTCCAAAGAAGAATTCTTAATGTATAGACTTTTTTTCCTGGGAATATGAATAAAGAATGCACAAATTTGTGCTGGCTTGTGGCATGTGGTTGGGACAGCTGGATCTCACATGGCTGACTATGCCGTTTAAGTCCCAGATACAGTGGCTTGAGAGACACACCAGGCATGTGTGCATACATGCCCAAAATTCTGAGAGAAAGGAAGAGTGGAGGAGAGGGTATTACATCTTGACCTTCCTCCATGGGGAGTGCTTTCTCACTTTCCCTCTTTTTCTGTCTTTCTCTGGTGAGCTCATGCCCTTTCTGGCAAACTAAAAAATAAGTTTACACATTTAACATTTTCAAAATTAAACATAGGTCAATTATGTATACATATATTTTTAAAATTTGAAGTCATTTTAAGGTCTTTTTAAATAAAGTGTGGAGTGGTTAATGCAATTTATATATACATCATCTCACATATTTAACATTTTCTGTGAAGAGAACATTACTAACACACTTAATAATAAACTGCACAATTATGAGCTACATTCATCATTATTATATTCATCTCCATTCACCATTTTTATAATCAACTTCATAAACTCTCCTATAATTAGGTGTACACCACATGTCATCTTGTTTCTATTGAAGTGCAGAAACCATGATATAAGCATTGCTTATTTCGTCTATGCTTTGTAACCTTCAAATTATGCCAAACTTTTGAGTTTTCTATCCTTTGTCGCAATTATCCTTTAAAACATATTAACTGCAGGTATGTTAAGGTGGCCTTTCTATAGTTTTCTATCCACTTACTATGTCAACTCCTATGAAGAAAGTGTTGTTAAAATAAGTTACCCTTTAAAACTATGATTTTTTTCAGATCTAGCTATATATTGACTACAGCAAATTTCTTAACTCAAATTATTTCAAAAGTATTACCTGCAGTTTATTCTTATTTATAATTTCTCATTTTACACTTAAACATTCCTTAGTTTGGGGTCTTCAGATGGTATATGGTTAAAGTGCTCGATTCCCACAAGGCAGAACACTAGTCCTGGTGGCTTGCTTTTTGACATTCTCTCTCTCTCACTCTCTCTCTCTCTCATCTCTCTCTGGTAAACTCAAATGTCCTGTAGCAAAATAAAATAATAAATGATAAAGTTAAATAAATAATTTTTAAATTCCTTGTTTTTTCAAGTAATTATTTCCTTTAATTTTATTCATTATTATCCTATAATTTGACCTTTATTATGATTTAAAAAGTATATTTGAATCATTTTCATCAAATATCTCTAATTTTAAAGTTAAAAAATTTTCCGTTGCATAAAGAAAGGGTCATATCCTGTCAAATTTTCTTAAACACTTGATAGCTATTTTTCTCGAAATAGAAAATAGATTTAGTATTATTCAAATGGATCCAGTATA
>NW_006207523.1:0-874 GCF_000334495.1 Tupaia belangeri chinensis
GCTCAGAGCTTGGCTGAAGATGATGTGGAGTAAGAAAAAAAAAATGTTAACTTAACAAAATCACAATTAAAAATATATTTTTTTAATTCTTAACTTGGAAGTTGAGCAGATTTGGTGAAAATGGCAAAATTGCTTGTTATGAAATATCCATGCTGAAATCTACCAAAATTTAGGTTTCCTTTGTGTAAATCTATGTCTGTTTTATTTTTTCTTCCCAGTGTAAACTGTATTTTGATAGAAAACTTTTTATTGTGGGAACCAGCAGTTAGCGTAATGGCTATGTCGCTGGACTCCCACGTAGTCGACCACGGTTCATGTCCTAGACCCGGTGGCTTAAAACTCACACCGGGCGCGTGTGCATACATGCCCAAGATCCTGAGAGGAGAATGGAGGAGAAGGGATTGTGGCATGACCATCCCCCCTGGGGGTGATTTCTTGCTTTCTGTTTCTGAACACATACTAATCAGAGAGACAGAGAAAAAAAGAGAGAGAAAGTAAGAAAGCAATTCACCAGATCTGGGACTCAAATTGCTTTCAGAAATGTGGGAGTCCAGTGCCTTAATCATCGTGTCACCTGCTTGTCCAAAATGCACATTTTTTTACACAGAATATTTTGCTATCAATCCAAAAGTAGTATATTAACTTGATTTTTTTAAAAGATTTTTTTTTCCTCAGGGTGTATGTGGTTGCTAGAGAGAGATCTGAGTAGTGAGAGGAAAATGAGAAGTCATCCTCCAGGGGAATGGTCACCAGCAATCCCTTCTCCTTTATTTTCCTCCTGGGCTTTTGGGCACACATGCTCACATGCATGGCATGATTTTTCATTCCATGATCATTCCATGGGGGAATCCAGCATGTTAACCACTAGGGTGTC
>NW_006207524.1:0-510 GCF_000334495.1 Tupaia belangeri chinensis
GTCCCTTTTTCCATGAAAAGAAAACATACTGTAATTTTGATGGCATATTTCTATCAGTGACAGAGATAGCACTTTGTTTTTTTTTTATTTTTATTATCATCATAATCTTCTTTATATTACATTGGATTACTTATAACTTTACACTGTATTACATTGCTTTTTCAAAACGGAATGCCTTGCATGTCAGTCAGTACAGAGACATTAATCTCCCCACTTCAACATTCAATATCTTTTCTATGTTTTCCCCAATCATTATTATTACTATTCTAATTATTCTTTTAAAACAGTCAATCGCTATTTCTCATGTTGCTTGTAAAAATACTTTGCCCATCATGAAATACTTCTCAGACCAATCCAGTTGAGAATACTATCCATGTCATCATCAACAGTTAATAAGCCATATCTGCTTCTCACTACCGTCCTGCCTCTCTATTGTTCACTTGCAATCTTTGTATATCCTCTTCTCTTCACTTCCCACATTTCCACACTGTCCTATTCTCATTAAGTACC
>NW_006207525.1:0-1351 GCF_000334495.1 Tupaia belangeri chinensis
TATTTTCCTATGGAATCCCAAAAGACTCTAGATTTCAATTTTTAAAACAAATGTTGTGAACCACAGAGTTGCAATTGATTTCAACACTTTTTGAATTCCTTGTAAAAGTCATTACCTTGTTTACTGATGGTAATAAGACTGGAGGAGTAGTTGCCTTCCATACAGATGATAACTGGAAATATAAATTTACTGCTCCTCATCCATCAATACAGTGGAATGAAATGGCTGCTATATGTCAAGCCTTCAGACTATTTCCTAGTCAACCCATAAATATCATTACAACAGTATGCTGCCCTCACAGTTACTCACATCACTAATCCCATTCTATCCCCATATTTGTATAAAAATCTGTTTAGCCTTTTCATAACTTTACAAACCTTAATTTCCTTTTGGCAACATCTTTTCTTTGTAGCTCATATTTGCAGTCGCAGTCATACAAAAATCCCTGGCCTCCTGTCTGAGGGGAACTACAAAGCAGAAACTGTGCTTTACGATCTTGTGTGCCCTCTTTCTTCAGACCTAATTGCCTCTTATCAGTTTTTCTCACAAGAATGCATAAACGTCTCATCAATTTCTCCTGCCTTTGGTGCAAGCTAAGGACATTGTTAAGGCTTGTAATCATTGCCACTGACACAATCCATTTTTGGAGTCAGTCAACCCTTGAGAAAGTTTGGCCAATAAGCTTTGGCAAATGGATGTTACTCACTTTCTATCATTAGCACATCATCAATGTCTTCATGTTATAGTTGACACCTTTTCTCAAGTTGTGTGGGTGACTGCTGACACTTCTAAAAATGCTGCAGCAACAATTAGTCATGTCCTAGCTGCTATTTCTTTTATAAATAAACCTAAATCATTAAAAACAATAATCCTACTTATATTTCCAAAAACTTTTATGATTTCTGTGCTGAGTATTTAGCATGTTACTAGCATCCCATACAACCCCGCTGGTCAAGCAATTGTTAAGCATATACACCAACGTGTAAAACAAACACTCTCTACATTTTTAAAACAAGAAAAGAGGAATCTTGGGCTATGGGCTCCCCAGCTCATGCTGCAAAATTGCTTTCTTTAACCCTGTTTAAAAATGAATCATCTAGGGAACCAGCAGTTAGCGTAATGGTTATGTCACTGGACTCCCATGTAGTCGACTGCGGTTCGCGTCCTGGACCCAGTGTCTTAAAACTTACGTAGGACACGTGTGCGTGCGTGCCCAAGATCCTGAGAGGAGAATAGAGGAGAAGGGATTGCGGCGTGACCATCCCCTCTGGGGGGTTATTTCTCGCTTTCTGTCTCTGTCTCTTTCTTGGTGCATATTCTCTGCACATCATGAGCTGGCATCAGATGCAAA
>NW_006207526.1:0-390 GCF_000334495.1 Tupaia belangeri chinensis
TGGCGGGCAGCTCAGATGCCCCGAGTCAGTGTGAATCGCCCCCCACCCTGAGGAACCCGCCTGACATCGCAGCGTGATTTGCCGAGGTTTCACCCAGGCTTTAGTTTCTCACTCCCGCGAGGGTCCTGTCCTTTCTCGGCCGCGCGAGGTGACGGCGAGGTCCAGGCTCATGGGTGCTGGAAGCTTCTCTTAGTGGCCTTTTTTGTGAATGTGCGTCATTATCGACATTGATATTCCTAGTTTCCATCATTCTATTACCTTTTAAGGCCAGCAGGGCATGGAGGAGAAGGCCCCGCGTTCCCACACGGCCAGCTCTGGGGCTGCGCTCCTCTGTCTCTCCCCAGCAAGCGCACGCACCCCGTAGCAAAAAACCAAACGCAACAAAACACA
>NW_006207526.1:438-1614 GCF_000334495.1 Tupaia belangeri chinensis
TGTAGAGAGAGAGAGAGAGAGAGAGAGCGAGCGGTAACTCACCCCCTTGGGGATGGCCACACCGCAATCCCTTCTCCATTCTCTCAGGATCCAGGGCACGCACGCACGTGTGCCCAGAATGATTTTCAGGCCACTGGGTCTGGGACTCAGACTGCTCAGTCGGCCATGGGGGATCCAGGGCCTTAACCACCATGTCACCAGCCGGCCCGGGAAAAGACTTCTCGAGTGACATTCCCCCGAGCTATTATCTGGGCCTCCTCGGGGCCCACTGGCGCATCCTGCATCACTTCTCGTGCTGTGCGTCTGAGCCGGGGCTCCTTTCAGACATTGTTCTGTTCCACATGGTTTTTAAAAGAATTATTTAATTTTATGCATTATTATTATTTACTTCAACTAGAGAGAGACAGAGAGAGAGGGGAAGTGAGAAAGCAAGCCACCAGGTCTGGGATGCAACTCTTGGCTGGCCATTGGGAGTCCAGTGCTCCAACCACCATGTCACCTGCTGGCCCCTGTTCCACTTAATTTTAAGTTTATTTATTTACTTATTCCGTGAAAGAGAAAGAGAAAGAGGAAGGGAGACAGGATCAGGGGAGTCCGGGATGTGAACCCAGGACCGTCCCTGGCTGGCAGCAGTTGCGTTATCGCTGCGCCGCTGCCTGGCCCACCCACGTTCTTACGTCAGTCTCATTTACACTGACGGTATTCTCAGACGTCATGGGTTCGACGTGCGATGTTTCTGCTGTGATATTTTCTCACTTGACTTGGGTCTAGGAAATGCTAACACCCCACACGCTGTCTCTGACCACAGGCTCGGGTGACTTCTGTGGTCTCAGCAGCCCCTGGTGGCCCAGGTCAGATCTGCAGACTGGCTGGGTTATCGTAAGTGTCTCCTGGGCCCCCGAGGTCCCTGAAGCCCCGTCCCCAGAGTGGGGGTCGGGTCCCTACTGGGGTGGGGCATGGCCAGAGCAGCGTGTGGGCTGGACTGACTGGGGCTCCCCTTCCTGGGACCGAGGGTGCAGTTGTCCCCTGCCCGAGGCTCAGCCTGTCCATCTGGGTGTAGGTCACACCCTGGGGGCTTCACATGTCACCCAAAGAGGGGGGGAGTGAGACGGGAGGTTTGTGCTTGGGGTGGGGGCCAGGGGGCCTGGGGGTCAGGGCCCACCTGACCACACACCT
>NW_006207526.1:1733-6029 GCF_000334495.1 Tupaia belangeri chinensis
CTGGGCTCTGCAGAGAGGGACAGCGGGGAGCTGGGCTCTGCAGAGAGGGACAGCGGGGAGCTGCCTCCTGACCCCACCCTTGCACTCAACGTCCAGGTTCACACACAGACGTGCCCAGCGCACACCAAAGCCAGACCCTGTCCCCATGGAAGAGCTCGGGCATAGCTGCGACCCGCAGCCCGGCCTGCCCAGCTCCCCCTCGCCCATGGCCTCAGCTGCACCGGAGGGGCCGCTCCTGGGCCAGGGGAGTGTGTGCCACTCCAGAGCCTTCGCACTTGTCTTCCCCGCCAGGAACGCCCTCCCTTGGTGTCCCTGTGCCAAGTCTGCTCCGTGCCCCCTGCTCAGGGACCGTCCTCCTCTGCTCTCCCAGCCACACTCTGTCCCCTGACCTCACTCCATCATCCCGCACAGGCCCTGGCCCTGCCTGTCCCCTGCTAGTGTGTGGGGTGGGGGGAGGAAGGACCCGGGAGGGGGAACAGCCCTGTGAGCACTGCACAGCCTGTAACCGGACTTTCTTTTCATTTCTTGGTCATTGTTTTAATGCCCCCCACCAGATGCTAAAGGGCACGTGCGCTCCCCAGAGAGAGGCAGAGAGGGGCAGGGGGCACCCCCCAGTGGGGCGGGGACACACTGCAATCCCTCTTCTCCACCTTGTGGGGTTCGGGGCTCGCATACTCACACACCGGGCATGTTTCTGAAGGCACTGGGGCCGGATTCAAACCGCAGTCGGCCAGGCCTGAGCCAGCCACCGTAACCAGCAGGCCCTGGAGCCGGGCCCTTCCCAGACTGTGGCTGTTAGGTTCTGGGGGAGTTTGTCAAAGCTAACCCCCCTGTGATGTGGGGCCTGGTCACAGCCAGCCACCTGCAAGTCACCCTCACAGCAGGTGGTCGTGGGCCTCCTGGAGCCATCACAGAGCCTGGCCTGCCCAGCTGGCGGGTCCGGGGAGGGCCCTGGGGGGGAAAGGGGAGGTCGGGGCCACAGGCTCCCCACCCTGATCCCCAGTCCCACCCCTGCACTTCGTCCCGAGAGCCCGGACATAATGCTGGGCCCTGGGGACTCCGTGGGACGAAACTGCGTTCCCATGTCACACTGTGCAACAGTCCACTCCAGGTAGCTGGAGAGTGACCGGTGAAGAGTCAGACCGCACATGTATGTTAGTCCATGCACACCGTGTGTATGGAGTGTGCGTTAGTGTGCGTATGGACATACAGAAACGTGTACTTTCATCAAATATTCTGGTAGGTCTCTGGGAATTTTATGTCATCATGTATCTGCAAACAGAATTTTATTTCTTCCTGTCCAGTCTGTTTTACACCTTTGTGGAAGAAAAGGCTGGAAGTAGTCTCTAAGCATTGCACCTCCCTCTCACACCTCTGTGAAGTGGGAAACCGTTACCTGAACCTCCTAAGTTGGAGATCGCCTGTCCCTGTAAAATCTCCCGCAAACCTCCGCAATCCCTTAGTCACATCCCAGGTCTGGCAGGGTGAGCCGCGCCGCCGCATGGAGCTGTCCGCGCCCCGGTGCTGAAGCCGCCCTCGGCGGTCCCCGCGCAGAGGCAGAGCAGAGAGAGGCGGGGGCCACCCCGAGGTGTGTGTGTGGGGGGGACGGCCAGAGCCCCGCCGGTTCTGCTGCAGACGGCGCCACGCCTGGGCCGGCCAGCTGTCCCTGCAGGAGGCGCTCTGCTGACGTGCGCAGCCCAGGCAGCGCCTGACTGTCCTGGCAGGACCAGGTTGGGTGGGCCTCACTTAGATGAAGCACCAGGCCGGCTGGAAGCCCTGCGGCAGAGATTCTGACAACCAAGCTTCAGTAGCTACAGGGACGCTCGAGAGACAGCGGTATGAGAGGGTAAGAAACGGGGAGAAGAAAGCTGTTAGCAAGGCACTGGGAGTCCTGGCAGAGAGGGGAAGAAAGGGGTGTGAAGTAGAGTCCTGGCCCGGATGTCAGGGAAGGAGACGGGCTCGGGCGGAGGGGAGGGCTGCCGCTCCAGAGCTGCGGGTCGCCTGGGCTCGGGAATTCGAGGTCCGGTCAGGCCTGCCCGTGCTTCACCCACTCCGTATCTGCTGCATGCGCTTCGGTCCCCTCTGAGTTACTTCCTGGGATCAAAGGGTTAAACCTACTCATGAACTATTATGCACGGAAAAAATAAACTAAAACTTCTAGTGAATCAACATATCGACATGTTCTGGACGCCTGAAGGATACTGAGCCCCGTGTGGGACAGCAGGTGGTGTGGGGGTGAAGGCGCTGGATCCCACGTGGCTGGCTGTGCAGTTCACGTCCCAAACCTGGTGGCTGGGAACTCATGGCAGCTGCGTGTGTGTGCGTGCCCGCGATCCGAGAGGAGGACGGAAGAGAAGGGATTGCGGTGTGGCCCTCCCCGGTGCTTTCTCTCGTTCCCTGTCTCTCTCTCTCTCACTCCTTCTCTCTCTGGCAAGTGCACGTGCCCTACAACAAAACGAAAACAACTAAAAAATAAAAGAAAAACTCAAATTTTAGTCAAAATAGACTCAGTATAGTGACCTTTATCCGAACACCCGAAGGACACTGAGCTCGTCGCTGACCTCGCGGCTGGTGAGAACCGAGCCAGGAGTGTGCGCGTGCCCCGAAGCACTGAGCTACTGTGTAAGGAGATGAAAGTCCACGAAGCACAATTAAACTCGGGGCCCTAAGGAGGACAATCCCAGGGAGTGATGAGGGGCCTTGGGCCTCTAAAGAGGGGAAAGTGGCCTGATAAGAAGACCAGAATCGTGCAGTCCAGTCCTAGCCAGAGGTAATCATGGGACCTTTGACCTCAGTGTTTTCCGAAACTATTTACCCGCGCGCAGCGCCTGGGCAGCAGGGACGTACCATGGGGCCTGGGGGCTTCCCGGCGGCTAGGCTGGTCCTGTCTCAAGGACAGTGGTGTGGACTGGAGCGTGTCAGGTGCCCAGCCCCAAGCGCGAGCCTGATGCAAACTGCAGACGTGGGGGAGACGCCGTGTCGCGGGGGCTCGTGGCCGGTGGCACAGGCACCGCTCGGGCGGGGATGCTGGCAGTGGGGGCGGCTGTGTGCAGGGCCCGGGGTGCCGGGAAAGCTCTCTACTTTCCACTTAATTTTGCTGTGAACCTAAAACTGCTCTCCCAAAATATAAGGTTTACTCATTTAAAAATAATTTTAGGGACCAGCAGGTGGCGTGGTAGGTAGGGGCCTGGACACCTGGTAGAGGCCAAGTGCGGAGAAGGGAGGAGGAGGGCTAGCGTGTGGCCATCGCCCCGGGGGTGATTTCTTACCTTCCTGTCTCTCTGTCTCTCTGGCAAGTGCATGCGCCCTATGGCGAAAACTTAAAAAAAGAAAAAAATAATTAAATATTAAAAAAAGACATGAGCTTCAAAATAACAAACCAGACGGGGAATGCATGGCTTGCACTTGCTGCCAGGAGCCAGGATGTGGCTTCTCTGTGCCGGAAAGTGCAGGAGCTGCAGAGAGAGAAGGAAACCATGTCATTTTCCGTACGTGGGTCTACGACAGGGGCGAGGCGGAGAGTGCCGTGTGGGGAGGAGGCAGGGTCAGAGCTCACGGCCCGTTAGAGAACGGGGACCATGTCACCCACCGCGAGACCGAGCTGGCCACTGGCCAGGCCCTGTGCCCTCCTCGGGTCTTCCACGGTCTCCAGGACCTGGTCCGTCTCACTGGCTTTCTCTTCCACTCTCACTGGTCAGTCAGTGTCCCCCGTGGCCCCCGTGGCCTCTCGTGGCTCCCCCAGGGCTCCACCAGCCCCGCCACACTCACCCTAATGGAATCCCCACAGCGTCATCTGGAGGGTGCGGATGGGAAGACCAGAGACCTTACCCATGGGCCGGCTGTCCCTCCCAGGAGCTCTGACACAAGCACCTGTGTCCCCACCCCACTCCCCTCATGTCGTCGTGAGCACCGCAGTGGCACCCACGGCCGAGGGCCTCTGTCATGTCCTCCTCCCTCCCGTCAGCTCCCAGTGCCTTCCTGGCACCCTCCTGAGGCGTGTCCTCGGTGCTGCACTGCACGACAGCGTCAGCAGCCCTGGCTGTCCCTTGCTTGGCCCATGCAGCTGGGTGCTCCCACCCCACTTCCTGTCCTCCGCCCTGATGGAGCAGTCAGATCACCCCAGCAGGGGCCGGCCCAGCCCATCGCCCTCCTCTGGGTGAGATCTCAGCCCCAGAGTACCAGAACCTCTGAGGCCCAGCTGCTTCCTGTTCTGACCACAGTCACAAATGCTGGGGACAGTCTGGGGACAAAGAGGGCAGGTGGCAGCCGGAGTGAAGGAGCGAGCCCGCCCTCACA
>NW_006207526.1:6304-6724 GCF_000334495.1 Tupaia belangeri chinensis
GAGCGGCGGCTTGGGCATGAGAGACGCCGCCGTCATGGCACACGGTCTCCCGGGATGGCCGATGTCTGTCCCCACTGGGAAGCCTCACGGTGGGGACAGGTAGGAGGGGCTGCTGGGAGATGGGTCAGGTGAGGGGCTGAGGCCACCACTGGTCCCCGGTCTGCATCAGCCTCCCCTCCCCCGGGTTGGTCCTGACCCCCTCTTCAGTCTCCTGGACACACAGGCCCCACCGTGGGCTCCAGGCTGAGGTGGAGCTGTCGTCCCTTCCCTGAGGCAGGCCTGGCGGGTGCCCGCAGGTCCCACTGGCGAGGACATGGAGAAAGGGTGTCGTGTGAGCTTGGGGTCCAGCCTGCTGTGCCTCTCGGGGTAGGAACCGCACTCCTTGCCCGGCCGGCTCTGGCCTCACAGCCTCGGGCCCCA
>NW_006207526.1:8726-11583 GCF_000334495.1 Tupaia belangeri chinensis
CCGGTCCGGTTCAGGCGGTTGGTGGTGCGGGCCGTCAGAGCTGCTCCAGTCCCCGCGGTCGGTGGTGCGGGCCTTCAGAGTGGCTCCAGTCCCCGCGGTCGGTGGTGTGGCCATCAGAGCTCTCTGAGTGACATCAGACCAGGGGATACATTTGCTGGTAACATCTGAGAGTTACTCTCTGCCAGGAGCTCACGGCGACATCTGCAAGGTAATTATATGCTCTACCGGCAACCTCAGCTCTCGAGCACGTCTCAGAAATAGAGCTCTGCGGGACCAGCAGTAGCGTAATGGCTATGTCACTGGACTCCCACGTAGTCGACCGCGGCTCGAGTCCCAGACCCGGCAGTTTAAACACGCCGGGCGTGTGTGCATGCATGCCCAAAACCCTGAGAGGAGAATAGAGGAGAGGGGATTGCAGTGTGGCCATCCCCCCTGGGGGGGTGATTTCTCGCTTTCTGTCTGTCTGGCGAGCACACACGCCCTATAGCAAAAACCTCTCCAAAAAAAAAAAAAAAAGAATAAAAAGAAAGAAATACAGCCCTGTGGTGCTGACTCGAGTGCATGGGTTCGTAACGCTCAGCCCGTGACCGAGGATGGGCCGGGAACCCGGGTGCCATCAGGGAGAGACTGTGGGTGACTCCCCGAGGAGCACAGGCGCAGGGCCTGTCTGAGCCGTGTTGTCGTGTTGGTGAGAACGGGAAGAGCTCGCAATGACAGGGAATGGGGAGCGGACGGCAGGTGTTCGTGGGCTTGTTTGCAGGGATCCCCAGGTGCCAGGGTGCAGGGGTGAGGGGAGGACAGAGGGTCTGTGGCCTTGGGAGGGTCGTCCCATCCACCCCCACCACCCTGCACTCTGAAGGACAAAGGCCGCAGGGTGTTATCTGCACCAGATCCAGGCCGGCCCAGCTCAGCCCCCAGTGGACACCGCAGCAGGCAGGGACAAGGGGTACACAGAGGGTCCTGGCACCGCCAAAGCCCCGGTCTCCTGGCTCCAGGCAGGGCAGGGTGGGCAGGGGCGCACAGAAGTGCCAGGTCCCCTGCCCTGGTCTCGAAGAGCGCAGTCACAGGAGCAGTGAGTAGTGTCGTCAGGGCCACCTGCCACATGGTACCCACATGCAGACACGCACACCACGCAGAACCAACACGCACACCACAGAACCAACACGCAGGCACATGAACACATAGACATGCACACTGATAATAACCCAAACTCACACGGAGACACAGCACACAGAAACAGTCACACACACACTCACACACACTCACACACCCACACACGCACACACACTCACACACCCACACATGCACACACACTCACACATGCACTCACACACACACTCATGCACACATTCACTCACACAACACACTCACACACGTGCACACACTCACGCACTCGTGCACACACTCGTGCACACGCCCAGCACAGCCGGTGCCCCCTCCCGCACTGTGGAGCAGGTGCAGGGGTGTTTGTGACGAGCTCTCTGTGGTTTTCCTGTGAGCACACCCCGAGAAGAAACAGTTGCGATCGTATCTCTCAGCCGACCACGGCTCTGAGTACACACCATCCTTCAAAGGCGCCCCCAGCCTGCCTTTCGTCGCTAAGAAAACCCGATCCCAGGACTGGGTGCCCTCCCCTTACGTCTGACCAGACGCACAGCTGTGAAGAGGCGCAGCCTGTGAACTCGGGCGCAGTGTGTGCCGAGACTGAGCTGGGGTCCCGGGGTGGCCCCAGGGAGTGGTGGCTCCGTGTGGTGTGCGAGGTCGTGTTAGGGCAGAGGGCTGGGAGGGGAGCTACAGAGAAACGGGCAGGCGCTTTCTCTGCCTTAGGGTGCACGCGCTCACTGGAGAGAGAGGGAGACAGAGGCAGAGACTGCGGGAGGAAAGTGAGAAATAACACCCTCCCGCCCACCCGGTGATGGCCAAGCCACACTCGCTGAGTGAGGGCAGCTCGGGGTGCTTGTAGGGGGTGCTTACAGGGATCAGGGTAGCTACTCGGGAAAGCCATGGACGGTTAGGTGGAGCTGGCTGGCCATCTCCTGTGACTGCTTACAGAATCAACGCCGTCAGTCACTGACCGTGAGAAGCAGCAGCCGGACGTAGCAGGCTGGTGGCAAATACCCCCGCCCGACTGGGGCTCTGAGATACAGATGTCCCCGTACAAGCACCGTCCACACAGAGGGTAAGAAACAGACGAACTTGCAGAAAGCCGCGGCCAGTGCTCAGCCCAGAGCGAGGCAGCCTGTGTGCAGTGGCTCGTGGGCTCCTCTGTGCAGACGCCGATTTAAGTAGAAAGAAAACGCCTCCGGGGAGGAACAGGGTCACAGAAGCCAGCTTCCGGAGCACAGCGTGTGTTCAGGCAGTGAGCTGTCCTCCAGAGGACACCGGGGGCAGGACAACACGCAACTGGGAAGTACCGCTCCCAGACTGTGTTTGAGAAAGAAGTTTGCTCAAAAGATGCTTCAAAGGGCAAGGAGGAAGCTTATCTATGAAAAAGCTCAGCACTTTCATAAGAAATAGAGGCAGATGGACAGAACTGAGATTCGCACGGCCAGGATGTCGAGAACAGCTGGCAACTCCTATGTACCTGCAGGACCCAAATTGGCATTTGTCATCAGCATCAGAGGAGTCAATGGAGTGAGCCCAAAGCTTCGAAAGGTGTTGCAGTTTCTTCGTCTTCGCCAGATCTTCAATGGCACCTTTGTTAAGCTCAGCAAGGCCTCAATTAGCATGCTGAGAATTGTGGAACCATATATTGCATGGGGGTACCCAAACCTGAAGTCAGTAAATGAACTGATCTACAAACGTGGTTATGGCAAAGTCAATAAGAAGCGAATTGCTCTGACAGATAACTCTTTGA
>NW_006207526.1:11629-20873 GCF_000334495.1 Tupaia belangeri chinensis
CATCATCTGCATGGAGGATCTGGTTCATGAAATCTATACTGTTGGAAAACGCTTCAAAGAAGCAAATAACTTCCTGTGGCCCCTCAAATGATCTTCTCTATGAGGTGGAATAAAGAAAAAGACCACCCATTTTGTAGAAGGTGGAGATGCTGGCAACGGGGAAGACCAGATCGACAGACTTAGGATCAACTGAGGTATCCACCACGATTATTTCTATAACCTGGTCAGTAAATACACAGTGGCTGCTTTAAGACTGAAAAAGAAAAAAGGATTGAATCAGAAGGATATCGAAAGCCTAAGTAGGCCCCTAATAAGCCATGAGACTGAATCAGTAATAAATAACCCCCTGTCAAAGAAAAGCCCAGGTCCTGATGGCTTCACTTCTGAATTCTACAAAAGTTTTAAAGAAGAGTTAAGACAGAGAAAGACAGGACACGAAAGGAAAGCTACACACCAATATCTCTGATGAATATAGATCCAAAAATCCTCAACAATATACTTGCAAATCGTATTCATCAACATATAAAAAAGATTATTCATCACGACCAGGTAGGCTTTATTCCAGGGACGCAAGGGTGGCTCAGCAGACACAAGACCATAACCATAACACACCGTGTTAGCAGGACGGAAGAGTAGAACCGTACGCTCGCTTCAATCGATGAAGAGAAAGCATTCGACACAATACATCCCTTCATGAATAAGACTCAGCGGGACTGGCATAGGAGGGTCATTTCTCAACACAATAAGAGCCATACATGAAAAACCTACAGCTAACATTATACCGAATAAGGAAAAGCTAAAGGTTTTCCACTAAAGCCTGGCACTAGGCAAGGCTGCCCCCTTTCTCCCCTGCTCTTTAATGCAGTGCTGGGAGTCTTAGCCAATGCAATCAGAAAAGAGAGCAGTCTGAAAGGCATTCGAATAGGCAGAGCTGAAACACCTTTCTATGGAAGATGATACGATGTATACTTAGAAGACTCAAAGGTTTCTGTGAGGAAACTTGTCAAAGTCATAAATGAATACAGTAAAATGGCAACATACAAAATCAGCATCCCAAATCGATAGCATTTCTGTATCCGAACGAGTGTAACGAGGTAGAGCTGAAGAAAGGAATCCCTTTCACCTTATTCACAAAATGTATAAAATACCTAGGGATAAACCTAACTAAGGAAGTCGAAGAGCTTTACAAAGAAAGCTTTACAAAAATCTTTAAAAAAGTTATTGAAAGTGACACAATTCCATGTTCCTTGATTGGAACAATTAACATAATCAAAATGGCAATTCTACCAAATTAATCTATGTGTTTAACGCAATCCCAATCAAAATACCAGAGTCATTCTCCAAAGATCTAGAAAAGATAATTATAGAATGTGTCTGGAATCATAAAAGACTTCATATTGCCAAAGCAATCTTGCACAAGAAGAGTGGAGTGTGCAGCATCTCACGTCCTGACCCCAGTATATACTATAAAGCTGTGATAATCAAAACAGCATGGTATTGGCACTAAAAAAGGCAGGTGAAACAATGAAATAAGAGAGATCCCAGAAGTAAACCACAAAACCTACAGCCAACTGATTTTTGACAAAAGATACCAGTCAATACAGTGGAAAAAGGAAAACTTTTTTAACAAATGTGTTGGAAAAACTGGGTATCCACCTGCAGAAAGATGAAACTGAATCCCCATCTTTCATCATTAACAAAAATCAACTCAAAGTGGATCAAAGAACCGCAAACCACAGTCGACTACGTGGGAGTCCAGTGACATAACCATTATGCTAACTGCTGGTTCCCACAAGAGACATTCTTCACAGATCTAGAAAAGACAAGCATGCAATTTGTCTAGAATCATAAAAGTCCTCATATTGCCAAAGCAATCCTGTGAAAGAAGAGTGGAGTGGGTGGCATCTCACTCCCTGACCCCAAAATATACTATGAAGCTGTGATCATCAAAACGGCATGGCATTGGCACAAAAACAGACAGGTGGACCAATGGAATAGAGCTCCACTTCTATTCCAGAAATAAACACTGTTGATACGTATTAAGTCAAGATATACAGTGTCTCTCCTACATTGTCTGGCTTGCTTCACTCAGCAGTAAATCTTCCATATTCATTCACTTTCTGTCAAAAGCCAGGTTCTTGTTGATTTTTACGGCTGAGTAGTATTCCACACTTTTTCAATACATTCTTTTGTTCATGGACATTTGACTTGGTTCCATGTTGTAGCAATTGTGAATAATGTTGCAATAAACATAGATGTGCAAGAACTTTTATGACTAAGAATCCTTCTATCCTTTGGGTAGATACCAAGAAGTGGGACACCGGGTCCAGGACTTGAACCACAGTCGACTACATGGGAGTCCAGCGACCTAGCCATTACACCAACTGCTGGTCCCTAGAGAGATCTTCTAAACAAAATATAAACAGAGACATGCAGGACCTAAGCAATACTATAAATCAAAGGGACTTGACAGATATCTATAGAGCTTCCCACCCTAAATCCATAAAAAATACATTTTTCTCACCCCTGCATGGAACGTTTTCAAAGACTGACCACATGACAGGGCATAAATCAAGCCTTTACAGATTCAAAGACATAGAAACTACACCCAGCATCTTCTCTGACCATGATGGAATTAAACTTGATATTAATTTCAAGAAAAATCCTCAAAAATACACAAACACGTGGAAATTCAGCAACTTTTCAATGATTTTTTAAAAATTTGTTTATTTTACACTCATTCACTGAACATCACCACAGCTTGCAAAATGTGATTCCCCAGCCAGAGTACACTGTATAGCGGTTTAATCGTTCATGTTATTGTCAGCCAATAACTTCCCATTTCTAGTTTCATGTATATATTCCCCCATTTCTCACCCTCTGCCATTTTCCTCCCTCCTCCCACACTGTCTCTGGTATCTACAGTTGCTTTCCATTCCTTTTCTTTTCTGCACATTTTATTGATTCATGAAATATCTTAATTAATCTAACTACTTTTGATAGCAATTTCAGTTGATATATACATATTCTGTGAACACATGAAACTCTGTGAGTAGAATGAACATACTATAAAGTAACTGAGGTAATATAGCTTACTGTGGTCATTAAATAGGTACTTAAATATTTTTTTAATGTCAAGAAAGGCAGTTTTAGCTTTAATAAATCAAAATTTTAAAATGTTGAGAGAACTTTGAGACTTAAAGCCAGGAAACAGGTTGGGATTCTGTTCAAATAGTAGGCACATGGACCTGTCCACAACTCGAGAGAAGACAGAAATCCTTAACTCTGGGAAACAACGCATAGGAGAAGATCAGTAAAAGCCTACTTCCATCTGCAGGCCCTTGCCAAAATTGTGTGCCATGCAAGCAACTTTTGCGTTTTTCTTCTTTCACATTCTTTTTTTTCCCTCTTACATTGTCATCCTCTCCTCATCCTCCAACTCCCCCACCCCAGAGGGACTAGACAAGTCTAGAATCATAGCTTTAAAATATCTTAGCATCATGAAGCTTCCAGGGATCCTCGTTCTATTCTGAACCACCTGCAAAAAAAAGGAGAAACTGATCTTCAGAAACCTGAATAGAAAATACATCACTCAATAGCTAGAAGTTGCAGAAGAGCCTCAAGTTAAAAACAAACAAACAAAAACAAAAACAAACAAAAAATGCGTCTCCATCAAGAGAATACAGTAACAATTCGCCTTCTCTTCATAAAACAGTAGAAGTTACCAAAATGTCAGAGAAAGAATTCCCAACACTCATAGTGACAAAACTCTATGAGTTGGAACAGAAAAGAGACAATGAACTCCAGGAGATGAGGAAGTCTTTCCATGATTTGGAAGAAGACATGGACACCACAAGAAAGAGTCAAAAGGAACTGGTAGAGATGAAGGCTGTAATACAGGAAATCCAAACCTCTCTCCAAAGTATTAAAAGCCAATTAGACCATACCGACGACTGAATCTCAGACATAGAAGACAAATTACCTGACCTGGAAAAAAGCACCCAAAAGACAGAGAAAATAACAGGGGAAAAGATGAGGGTAATATACGTGAAATACTAGATTCCACAAAACGCCCAAACATCCGAATACTTGGTATTCCAAAAGGTGAAACTAATGAAGGCATTGAAAATCTATTCCATGAAATCCTGGAAGAAAACTTTCCAAGTCTAGAGAAGCACTCAAACATCCAGAACTCCAAAAAATACCAAGAACCACAAAGAGAATCAAACCAAGAAGATCCTCTCCATGGCACATCTTAGCCAAACTGGCAAAACCACAGAAAAAGACGAGACGCTAAAACTGGCAAGAGAGAGACCTCAAGTGATTCACAAGGTCATCCCATCAGGCTAACACGCGCACACACGCACACACACACACACACACACACACACACACACACACCAAAACAAAACAAAACACAAACAATAAAAGATCTGTCTAAAGGACATAACGGGTGTTGAGGAACCCAACAATTACAGTGTCGCACCCTCTCTCTCCTTCCGGCTCTAGCAGTCTTTCCTTCATGTGTTTAGGAGCTCCTAGGCTGGGTGCACAGATATTTGTAAGCTATGTCTTCTTGATGAATCCGCCCCTTACTACTGTATAATGCCCGCTCTGTCTTTACTTACAGCTTTTGTCTTAAAGCCTATTTCGTCTGCAATCAGGACCATGACTCCAGTCCCTTTTTGACTTCCATTTGCTTGAAATATTTTTTCCAGCCCTTCACTTTTAGTCTATGTATGTCTTTATCCATAAAAAGGAGAAGGGATTGTGGCGTGACCATCCCCCCTGGGGGGTGATTTCTCGTGTTCTGTCTCTATGTCTCTCTCTGTCTGTCTGGCGAGCGCATGCGCCCTACAGTGAAAAATCTCTCAAAAAAAACCCAAAAAAAACCCAAAAAAAACTTAAATCCAGGAAACAGTTTGGGATTTTGTTCAAATAGTAGGTACATGAACCTGTTGGCAGCTTAGGACAGGGCAAAAGTCCTTAAAACCGGAAAACAAAGCCTAGAAGAAAATCAGCAGTGTTATAGTCAGAAGTCATAAAATTCTATTTCACCAGTTCAGTCTCATGTACTTAATCTCTCTTCTGTTGTGGTTTATTCTTCCCAGTTAAATTCTGGGGTATAATAATCAACTCCAGACTTGTCCTTATGGTTAAGTTGACCATTTTCCTAGTTTTTGAACTCTTATTTCTGTCTGTCTGTATTTGATTTTCCTAGTATAGCACTTCCTTCAGAAATTCTTGGAGATTTGATCTGGTGTTGGTAAATTCTTTCAGGTTTTGTTTATCTGAGAATGCTCTTGTCTTTTCTTCCCATTTGAAGGATAATCTTGCCAGGTACAGAATTCTTGATTGAAATTGCTTTTCCCTTAACACATTGAATATATTTTCCCATTCTTTCCTTGCTCGCATTGTTTCTGATGAGAGGTCCGCTGTTAGCCTGATGGGATATCCTTTCTAGGTAACCTGATGCTTCTCTCTTGCCAATCTTAGTATCTTGCCTGTGGTTTTGGTCATTTGGGCTACAATCTTAAAGATCTTTTGGGGTTGATTCTATGTGGGGTCCTCTGTATTTATTGGATCTGGATAGTTAAATGCCTCTCTAGGTTTTTTTCTTCCAGGATTTCATGGAATAAATTATCAACGCCCTTATTAGTCTCTTCCCCTTTTGGGATACCAATTATCCCAATGTTTGGGTCCTCGATGGTATCTAGTATTTCTTGTAGATTATCCTCATTTTGCTTGGTTGTTTTCTCAGTCTTTTTGATAATTTTTTCTAAGTCAAAGGTTTAATCTGCTACATTCAATCTTCTGTGTGATCTAATTTGCTTTTAAGACTTTCGAGGGAGATTTTAATTTCCTGTATCACATTCTTCATTTCTAACAATTCTGTTTGATTCTTTTTTATGGTGTCTGTTTCTTCTTCCAGATTGTGAAAGGACTTCCTCATCTCCTGGAGCTCGGTGGCTCTTGTCTCTTGCATCTCATTTAGTTTGGTCACTACAAATATTCCGAATTGTATACCTGACATTTCCACAAGTTCCACTGTGCTGTCTGTGGGTGATGAGGACTTGATGTTATCCCTGAGGGAGAGGCGTTTCGCTGGTTGCTCGTATTTCTTGGGCCTCTTCAATGGTTTCTAGTCCTGTGATGATCTGCACACTGCTTCCTAAATTCTTCGAGGTATCTCCGAGAGTTCAGCAGCATGCGGGGGTAGGCAACTGGCGACCTCTCTTCTGCTCTGCCTCCCCGTTGCTCACCAGCACCCTGCACTGTTGTCACTGGTCCTGGATGACCCAAATTCCTCCCCGTTTCTAGAGAGCAGGTGTGCCAGGGACTGAGCCGCTGAGCTTCAATTCAGCAGCAAAGCGATGGCACAATGCACGGCGTGCACTTTAGGAGGAGCTGAAGTCCTGAGAGTCCTAAAGCCAGTGGGGGAAGCCAGGGGTCCCAGCTGTAAAGCCTTCCAGCTGCAGGCAACGTGCCATGCAGCAAGTCCCTTTGCTGGAATGGGTGTCCAGATGGGGCAGGGAGGGGTACAAGGTTGTCCCAAAGTCCCAGGCAACACCCTTGCGAGTCCAAAGGTGAGTGGGGAGGGGAGGAGTCACAGGTCCCAGACTTAAAGCCTTCCGGCTTCAGGGGCCTGCCATATGGCAAGGCCTTTTGCTGGAACGGGCACCTGGTGTGACTTTCAAGCTACTGGATCTGGGGCTTGAACCATTCTGTTGGACATGTGGGACCCAGAAGCCTTAACCACGACAACCCTGGCCGGCTCTGAATTTTCAGGTTTTTTTGGAGAGGTTTTTGCTGTAGGGCACGTGCACTTGCCAGAAAGACAGAGACAGAGAGACAGAAAGTAAGAGACCATCTTCTATGGGAGATGGCCACGCCACAATCCCTTCTCCTCCATTCTCCTCTCAGGATCTTGAGCACGCACGCCCATGCGCCCGGCATGAGTTTAAGCCACTGTGCCCGGGACTTGAACCTCCCCCTCGGCTACATGGGAGTCCAGCGACATAGCCGTTCTGCCGTCTGCTGGCCCCTGAATTTTCACTTTTACCCCATTCCAGCTGTAACCCGAGGAGCTGGATGTTGCTACCTGCTGTCACAGTAAACAACTGAGGCACAGACACCTCCCAGCTCTGCAGCTTTATTAAGAATTTGAAGGGGTGCCTGGCCGAGCACACTCGTCAGGAGCTCAAGAGCCACGTCCCCGGAGTTCCGGGCACTGGGTAGTGACGGCGAGGTGTCCAAGTGTGTGGCGAGTGTGCGAAGGGCTCCTAGGTGCCGGGTGCTCAGATCGGAGACCCGGACTGCCTGGGCGTCTACTCGGGGCTCTTGGACTTTCGAGGTGATCTGCAAGTATTTAGACCTGCCGTGGTCACTGCAGAGGTGTGGAGACGGTCTGGGAGGAGGGTGAGGGTCCATGGAGCCAGTTCTGCTGGGGCCCAGTCTTCGCTCAGTAGGGCTCTGCGTACTCTGAGTCTGGGCCAGACCTGGATCTGGCCGAGGTCTGGTGCACGGCGAGCGCTGTGTAGGTGCCGGGCTCAGCTGAGAGGTGCTTGGAATGCCACGCGGTGGGAGAGGGCCCTGTCTGCAAGGCCGCTGGGTGCTTCAACTGGGCGTACGTCACCTCCTGAGCTTCCTCAGCGGCAGGACCCTGAGAGGAGGAAGGTGGACACAATGGTGACTTTTTCTGTTTGAGGCAGGATCGGGGTGCTGGGGTTTCCAAGGCTGTGGTGGGGTTTGGGGGTTTGGACTCACCTCGCCATCTGTCACATGGTCTTCCCTGGGCTCTGTGCCCACAAGGGCGGCATCTGTAGGGCAGAAGGGAGAGGAAGGCCCCTGAGACACCCCTTCCACCCTCACGTCGTTGGGGAGACATCGGGCCCAGAAGCCGACAGTCTGCCTGGAGTTCTCAGAGCTTTCCCCACTAATGCAGAGAACTCCCCTGTCAACAGCCCCCACCCATGTGGACTCCCCCAGGGCTCTCCCCAACCTTACAGTCCCCAAACTCCCCAGAGGCCATCACTGAAGGTCAGGAGCCTCCCCAGCTCTGAGGAGCAGGAGGGGAGAGGTAGGGACGGCTGGTCAGCCTAGGGAAGGGGCAGGCTCAGTGTCCATCCTGGTCCTCAGCCAGAAGCCACAGGCCAGTGGGCAGGACAAGCAGACAGCTCACCCCTGCCTCCCCACTATGCTCACCTGCTGTGCTCCCGTCCCCAGACGTACGATTTCTGATGGAGCACCAGTGTTCGGTAAGGGCACCAAGGACAATGACCATGCACAGGAGGGCCACTGAGAGCCTGAGGAGGTTCTTCTTGCTGGAGGACCCTGGAGGGAGACGTGCTTCTGCCGAGAAGAAATTGGGCACAGCCCCGTTGGTGTCCACTTCGGGCCCGTCCACACACACCCATCACACCTTACCCCGGACTCTCCCAGCCCGGACTGTGGCCGGGGACGTTCCTCGTTTCCCGACCCGTGCGACAAATTGCAGGGGAAGCGACAACCTCATCCGAAGCAAAGAGACAGTGGAGACACACGGGGGTCTGAACCCAGGTCTACCCACCTCCAATGCAGTGGTTTTCCTGTGGCCCCACAAGAAAGGACGTTTGTTTTTGCATAAAGAGGAGAGTCCTTGTATCCACCCCGGCTGGCCACTGTCTCCTGAGGTTTCTCCTCAGCCCCCGACAACTGCACCGAGCACAGATGAGACTGCCGAGGCCGGGGTGCCTCTGGTGCTGCCCGCTGAGATTCCGAACCTGCTCGGAAGCTGCCGTGCCCCCTCCCAAGATGCCCAGGCGTGGGGGTGGCAGAGGACTCAGGGAGAGGGAGCGCGGGCGAGGGGCACGTCCCACACTGAGCTCGTCCTGTCCCATCCCGTCCCGGGTGTGAGGACTTCGTGTCCACGGCACGTCTCAGCCTCGTGTCCCCACCTGGGCTCTCTGCAGCAGTCTCGTCCCTGACAGCCCAGGTCTGAGTTTCCAGGCACAGAGACAAGCGCAGGAAGAAGCTAGCCTGGCCTGGTTCCACGCGAAACAGCAAGGCAGGCTCTGAGCGCTCTGTCCTAGTGAGTCGCCCTCAGAGTAAGCCTGAGCCACTCCCCGCTTCTTCCTCAGCTCCCTCAGGCTGTGCCACCATGGCTTCTCTCCGTCAGGGTCATCCCAGCCTCCACCCGACCGCCCCAGCCTCCTCCAGGGCTGCCCCAGCCTCCACCCGACCGCCCCAGCCTCCCCCCGGACCG
>NW_006207526.1:20986-30981 GCF_000334495.1 Tupaia belangeri chinensis
GCCCCAGCCTCCTCCAGGACTGCCCCAGCCTCCCCCTGACAACCCCAGCCTCCACCCGACCGCCCCAGCCTCCACCCGACCGCCTCAGCCTCCTCCAGGACCGTCCCAGCCTCTACCCGACCGCCCCAGCCTCCTCCAGGACCGCCCCAGCCTCCACCTGACCAACCCAGCCTCCATTCGACCGCCCCAGCCTCCTCCAGGACCGTCCCAGCCTCCACCGGGCTCATGGTCTCCCTCATGACTCCCTCACATAATTCTGCTCCCCTCTGTCAGTTGTGCTCTCAGAAATCGAGGGTGGTCATGGCACTTCGGTGACTAGAACCTTTTACCGCCTTCATGCCTCAGCCAGAACAAAATCCGGACTCCTCACAGTGGCCGGGAGACCTTCGTGGAGGCTGCCTCCGTTCTCCCCGCCTGGCTCCTCACCTGCCCCCCGGGCACCCTGTGCTTTGAGCACCTGGGCTTGCGGTCCCCTGTCGGAATGGCCTCCCACCGTCTTCTGAAGACCGGCTTTGTTGTCCACGTCTCCGGGGCACTTCCCACACCCTCGCTAAAGCACTTGAGCTTTTCTGCCACACGATTCGCCTCAGTGAGCGTGAACTGAGGGATCTCGGGGCGCTAGTCGGCCATTTATTCACTGCAACATTTCTCTCCCTCGCACCCCTCGGGGTGGGGCCTCCCGAAGGGCCACCCTGTCTTACGTCGGCCGTGCAGATGTAGAACGGGACACCCGGACACCGAGCACCCCGAGCACCCCGTCTCTGCTAAGCCCTCCACCTCGCGGACACGGGTGGGGAGGTGAGCGCCACTTCCCAGCTGGGCAGGGCCCCTCTCACCTTCCCCTCTTTTGGGATGAGGCTTCAGACCCCGACCCTGAGAGGCTAACTACCCTTCTGGTCCCCGTGCCACTGCAGTGCAGTCTGGGGACAGAGAGGGCAGGTGGCAGCCGGAGTGCAGGAGCGAGCCCGCCGTCACACGCAGCCTCCCCTCTCGCCAGGGCGCACAGACCAGGCTGAGAGCCCCGTTTGTCACCAGGTTCAGCGCTTGAATTTGGGGGTGACAGCCCCGTGCTCTCAGCGGTCCCTGGGAGGAAGGACAGGGCATGGGTGACAGGAGCCTGTCCTCGCTCCACAGATGCAGACGCTTTTTACGGAGGCTGGGGCCCGGCCTGAGAGACGCCGCCGTCATGGCACACGGTCTCCCGGGATGGCCGATGTCTGTCCCCACTGGGAAGCCTCACGGTGGGGACAGGTAGGAGGGGCTGCTGGGAGATGGGTCAGGTGAGGGGCTGAGGCCACCACTGGTCCCCGGTCTGCATCAGCCTCCCCTCCCCCGGGTTGGTCCTGACCCCCTCTTCAGTCTCCTGGACACACAGGCCCCACCGTGGGCTCGATGCAGGAGGTGGAGGGGGTCGGAAGGGGCCCCACCCACCGTCCTGCCCCCTGGCAGCCCCCCTCGTATTCCCCATGCCCCGGTGCGCTCAGAGCCCCTGCAAGCCCGTCTGCAGCAGAGCCTGTCAGGTGCAGCTCCGTGACAGGGTGTAACGAGACTCGGACAGGTGTGGGCTCCTCACCTGGGACAGAAAGGTGCACTGGGTCACTGGGGGCCGACCACTGCGAGGCAGAGCCCCTGAAAGACCCGTAGCATCTGTAGGTGCCGCTGTGGCCTGAGGGTGCAGGGCCCAGACTGAAGTCAGCCCGGAACACGTCACGGTCACGCTGCACTACAGGGAACTGGTGTGCACGGGCGTCCCCGTCCCTGGACAGATGGTACTTGTCAAAGGAGTGATTGGAGCTGCAGGTCAAGGTCACGTTCTCTCCTGCCGTCACCACAGGGCCCGGATGTGCTGAGAGAGAAGGTTTCTTATACAGGCCTGCAGGAGTACGACCGCGAGGTTAGAGTATACGCTTGTTAAAGTTGGCACATGTGCTTGCAGAGGGAGACAGAGAGACAGAGACAGCGCGGAGAGAGGGAGAAGCACCGCCCAGTGGGGAGCAGTCACACCACAATCCCTCCTCCGTCCCTCCACCCGTAGGGGCTGTGGGAACGCACACGTCCGTGCCTGGAATACGTTTAAGCCTCTGGGTTGAGGATTGAAACCAGGGCTGCCAGGTGGGCTCAGACCCCGTCACTGCTAGTCCACGCTGCCCCGGGGCATGTATCTTTATTGTTGTTGTTACTATATTTTAATTTAATTTGCTATGGAGCATGTGCGGGCACCAGAGAGAGAGGAAAATCGAGAGAGCTCCCCCGGGGGGATGGCCACGCCACAAGTCATCCCATGTCCCCCATCCGCCTCGGTTTTTGACAAGCACACATGTGCACCTGGTGTGTTTTCAAGCCTCCAGGTTCGGGACTGGGGTCATGCAGCCGGCCAGTGGGCTGCAGCGTCCTAACCACCACGAGGCCAGCCGCCTCGAGCACACGTCTCAGTCGCTCTGTGCTCACGGCACGAGTGCAGGGCCGTCACCCCCAAGGTCCCTGCCTCTGCTCTTGGCTCTGAGCCTCTCTTCATGTCTTCATCCCTGTGTCAGGCTGTGTGCGTGTGTGTGCGTGCATGTGTATGTGTGTGACTATGTTGCAAAAACTTCTCTGGGAGAGGTATTAACAGTATGCCATGCAAAAGGAGGCTGGCAAGTTCTACCGTGTCCTGCAGGATCTCAGGGCCCAGGCCCTGCGCTCCGTCCCTGACCTAGAACAGGAGGTGTGATCTTGCTTTCTCAGCCATGAGGTGGGACAGGCTGAGTTCCCCAGGACCTGCGAGGACCTCCCCGGCTGACCGTGCAGGACGGCTGTGTGACCCAGGAGTCGGAGGTGACCAGGGGTGGACGTGAGTTCTCTAGTCCTGGTGCTGGCCCGTCCCCAGTCCAGTTTCCACTCAGGTCCGCCTGGGCCTAGCCAGGGTGTGTGGTGAGTCTGGGTCTCGGGGAAGGGAGGGCTGAGGTGCTGAGGTGAGAAACTGCCCAACCTGTCACTGGGGCCGAGCTGGGACTGGCTCCGCCCCGGGTTCCCCTCTGGGTCCCCCTGTCACGCTCTGTTAGCCGAGAGGCCATGTTCTCTCTGTAAGTACAAGTTAATGTGCTTTTGCCTTCCCTCATCCCACCCTGCAGCGCCATCACTGTCTCTGCCTCTGTCTCTCCATCGTCAGAGTCTCTGTGTGTGTCTCTCCATTATTAGCATCTCTCTGTGTGTCTCTCCATTGTTAGCATCTCTATGTGTCTCTCCATTGTTAGCATCTCTGTGTGTTCTCCATTGTTAGCATCTCTGCACGTGTCTCTCCATTGTTAGCATCTCTGCACGTGTCTCTCCATTGTTAGCATCTCTGTGTGTCTCTCCATTGTTAGCATCTCTGTGTGTCTCTCCATTGTTAGCATCTCTGTGTGTCTCTCTATTATTAGCATCTCTGTGTGTCTCTCCATTGTCAGTGTGTCTCTGTGTGTCTTTCCATTGTTAGCATCTCTGTGTGTCTCTCCCATTGTTAGCTTCTCTGTCCATTGTTAGCATCTCTGTGTGTCTCTCCATTGTTAGTGTCTGTGTGTGTGTGTGTGTGTGTCTCCATTGTTAGCATCTTTGTGTGTGTCTCCATTGTTAGGGTTTCTGTGTGTGTCTCCATTGTTAGCATCTCTGTGCATCTCTCCATTGTTAGCATCTCTGTGCGTGTCTCTCCATTGTTAGTGTCTCTATGTGTCTCTTCATTGTTAGCGCCTCTGTGTGTCTCTCTCCATTGTTAGTGTCTCTGTGTGTCTCTCTATTGTTAGCATCTCTGTGTGTCTCTCCATTGTTAGCATCTCTGTGTGTGTCTCTCCATTGTTAGCACCTCTGTGCGTGTCTCTCCATTGTTAGCATCTTTGTGTGTATATGTCTCTCCATTGTTAGCATCTCTGTGTCTCTCTCCATTGTTAGCGTCTCTGTGTCTCTCCACTATTAGCATCTCTGTGCGTGTCTCTCCATTGTTAGCATCTCTGTGCGTGTCTCTCCATTGTTAGCATCTCTGTGCGTGTCTCTCCATTGTTAGCATCTCTGTGTGTCTCTCCATTGTTAGCGTCTGTGTGTGTGTCTCCATTGTTAGTATCTCTGTGTCTCTCCATTAATAGCGTCTGTGTGTGTGTCTCTCCATTGTTGGCATCTCTGTGCGTGTCTCTCCATTGTTGGCGTCTCTGTGTCTCTCCACTATTAGCATCTCTGTGCGTGTCTCTCCATTGTTGGCGTCTCTGTGTGTCTCTCACACACACCCCATACTTAGTGTCTCTGATTTTTCATCCTCATATTGTGTCAACCCTGTCACCCTCCGAAGATCCCAGGGCCTAAAGCAACTGTGGGGGGTGGGGCAGGGTGGCCCCCCTCACCTGAGACCACGAGGTCCAGGGGGTCACTGGGGGCCGACCACTCGTGGGGGGAGCGACGGAGCGACCCGTAGCACCTGTAGGTCCCCGCGTGTGCAGAGTCCACGGGGCCCATGGGGAAGTGGGCCTGGGACTGCTCAGCAGGGAGCCTCTGCCCAGGCTGCCGGCCATACTCCATGGCCCCGTCCTTGTGGAGGGTGAACTGGTCCCACGCTCGCTCTGAGCTGCAGCGCAGGGTCACATTCCCTCCTTTGTGCACGCGGGGGCCTGGGTGGGCCGACAAGGACGGCCCTGTGGCCACACCTGTGAGGTAGAGGAGAGAGTCCGGGGGCGTGAGTGGAGCGGAGCACCCCCGTCAGCGCGCCCGGAGCCCGGCGGGAGTGAGGGCCGCCCCTGCGAGCTTCGAGCGTCTGTGCCCTCCCGGTCACCGTCCTGCCTTTCTCAGCCCGAGGTTGTCCCCCTGGACTCCCTGCTGTCCTGGAGCCTCCCCTGAGCTCCTCCCGTGGCCCTTGGCTGTGAGACCCCCTCCCGCTCCTCCCTCCTGCTCCACAGGGTGGGGTGGGCTGCGAGGCGCCCTCCCACCTCCCCTTAGACTCCGACGCCCGATGAGCACGCGTGCACGCCTGGGAGGAGAGGGGACTGTCCCAGCCCAGCCCGCCTGCCCTGTGGGGGCTCTCCCGGGGAAGGCCGGCTTCTTTGTGACGGGAACGACTTTCCTGGGAGCACAGGGCTGGGGCCGGGGAGCTGCTCCTGTGGGGTCCTCCCTGCATGCGGGCCCCACCCCGGTCCTGCCCCTGGCTGACTCCTGCCCCTGGCACAGCTCCCGTGTCCCTGACCCTGGCGCCAGCTCCCAGAGCCACTTCTCTCCCACGGCCGGGTTCCCGGGGACCCTGCCACATCCTCTGACCTGTGACCACGATGTCCCGGGGGTCGCTCTGTGCTGACACCGCGGTGCGGCTGCCGGGGCCGGAGCAACTGCAGGTCCCCGCGTGCTCCCTGCTCACAGGCTCCAGGGTGAGGTTGTGGCGGAAAGAGCCGGTCTGCATCTCAGAGTCACGCGAGCTGTTGTGTTTGAACAGCTTGAACGTCCCGAGTGGAAATTGGGAATGACAGGAAAGGGTCACACGCCCGCCCAGGGGGACGACGGGGCTCGGCCGGATAGACAGAAAGAGCTTGTGGTCTGCACCTGGGGGGACAGAGGCACGGCCTGAGCCGGGACGTACCCAGGGCCTTTTCCTCCTGTGCTCTCGCCCAAGTCTGCCCCATGAGGAGTCCCTGATGGCCAGGCCACGGGGGCCAGGAGCACAGCCCTCCCCAGGGCACTAAGGACGGTCCTCAGAGTGTGCACAGGAGCACAGCCCTCCCCAGGGCACTAAGGACGGTCCTCAGTGTGCACAGGAGCACAACCCTCCCCAGGGCACTAAGGACGGTCCTCAGAGTGTGCACAGGAGCACAGCCCTCCCCAGGGCACTAAGGACGGTCCTCGGTGTGCACAGGAGCACAGCCCTCCCCGGGGCACTAAGGACGGTCCTCAGAGTGATGCACAAACAGCCTTTGACAATGTTCCTACGAGAACGATACTCCTCACGGGAGAGGAGCTGAGACCCGTCAGAGTGAACAGACAGAGTGTGGCCGGCTTCACGCAGTTCTCCACACAGGGTGTGGCCTCCGAGTCCGGCCGCAGGACGCCCTTCAGCTCACGTCCAGCTCGGCCGCAGGTGGCGGCTGCTCCTGGCCCTCAGGGGTCCTCGTGGACCACTTTGGCCCCTTCTCCCCTCATGGAGGCCATTCCAGCCCGTCCCTGAGACCACAGGTTCTGAACATCTTGGACTCGCTCGGGGATGCCCCCCCAACGGGTCTAGGGAGGGGCTGTAGAACAAGGGGAGAGCCTGGGGTTCCAGTGGGCCGCACTGCCTGTCTCCAGGGTGCACGGCCACGTCCTCCATTCTTCAGCCTCAGCCCAACCGCGCTCCCCCACCCCGCCCGCGAGAACCTGGCGTTTGAACAGCTCGGCCCGGACTAGGGACGACTCACCCCCGCGTGTCCTCATCATCTGGCCCAGACAGAGTCCTGGAAGGGAGACCCCATTGGAGCCAGTGGGTCCCACAGGCGTCCTGTCCTCCCGTAGCCGGGCCTGGTCTTGGTCTCAGCCGGGCTTGGGCGGTGGATGGGCTCGGCCTCCCAAGGCCTCCGGCCTCCAGCCCGGGCGTGGCAGCTCAGGCCTTCAGGACAGGCCTTTCCCCACGATCCGCTCTCCCTTCCCTTCCGGGACTTACCAAGATGCAGGAGGCTGAGGATGCTGGGGGCCATTGCCCTGCTTCTGGGGGACAGGGCGGGCTGAGCGAGACTGGGAAACAGGCAGGAAGTGGCCGCCCTGGCCCAAGCTCGCAGTCTGCAGCTCCCGGTGCCCACCACACAGGAAGGTGACCAGAGGCTTCTCACCCTGACCCTGGGCGGGGCGTGGGGGACTCAGATGAGTGTCAGGGTCAGCAGCACCCCACCAAGGCCTGCCCTGGACCCGGGCCAAGTGTACTGATTTCAAATTTGATTTTGTCCACCCGAACCACACGGAGAGATCTAACGTTATCTGTCTGCCTTTTCTGAGACCTCTGAATGGCTGGTTTATAGTCAGCTCTCACCTGCAGGATGAACACGTGCTGTTAATGTGTAAAGTGAACAGCAAATGCTCATTATTACTAGAGGAAGTTAATATATTCCAGTTTCGGAAACATTTTCAGATTCTTAATTTCTTCCCAAACATCAAGTAGATAAGAACAATTAGTTGTGCGTTTTAATAATAATAGTATAAATATTTTCAAACTTGATGACGTCACATCAAGCAGCAGCTCTGGGAGTCACCAGGGCACGTGGGGCCAAGGTGCTCACAATGTCCTGGCTGCCAGCTCCCGGGCCGTCCTCGGTAACCACCGCGCCGGGCTCGGGGGTCTCGCCGG
Organism: Tupaia belangeri chinensis; assembly: GCF_000334495.1. NCBI lineage: Eukaryota > Metazoa > Chordata > Mammalia > Scandentia > Tupaiidae > Tupaia > Tupaia belangeri. Next base: position 28,284 of record NW_006207526.1, read on the forward strand.
AGTTCTTCCAGTGTCCGCGTCACGGGTAAATCCACGCCCCGTGCACGTAATTCTCGATGTGTAGCTTCTCCACTGGGAACACGAGCGCAGTCTTCTCCGTTTCTGGTCTCACAGCCACACTGCCCCGTCCACGCTGGCCCCGTAGCTCTGGTCAACTCCTGACTGACGCGTGGTCGTCCTCGGCCCGACTGTCCCTCAGGGTCTTGGTCTCTTCCCCCCAGTACGACCCGTGCAAGTGCCAGGCCTTGTCCTGTGAGGGGACCTGCCCTGCACACGCCTGCTCGTGCCCGGCTGTGGATGTGCCTGCCCCGGTACCCGTGCTGGGCACAGGCAGGTGCGGACAGAAGTGCCTGGTAACAAGGCGGGCTCCGGACCGTGGTGCCGTCCTCCCGGTGGGGTCAGACGTCATGTCCACTTCTGGGCACGTCAGGCCACGGAGGACAACGCGGGTGCGAGCACTGACTGGCGTGAGTGCACCCAGGAGCTGCGAGATGAGCTGCCGTCAGCAGCCCGGGGCGCTCGGCAGCTTCTCTGTTCCTGGGAAGATACTTTTTACTTTTTACAGAAAACCAGAACGCCCAAATAAAACAGCGGCCGCGACCGTGAAATGTCACGTGTTTCCAGGATGCCTCAGTGAGAGCTCCCCGCGTGCTCGGCCGCCCCCAGCCAGACACGGAGCACGGACCTGCAGCGGGACGCGTCGGGACGCGTTTCCTTCTTTCCACGTTGTTGCCCCATGTCCCGTTTCATCGCTGTCCCTGGACGGGGGTGCAGTGTGGTTTCCGCAGCGCGTAGGCCGTGTGTGACAGCCAGCTCAGGGTCTGGCCACGCCCATCAGCGAAGCACACGACGTAACGCCGTGCACCTTCCGTGTGCCCACTGGTTTGTTTGTATGTAGGTGTACACGCATGCACACACACACACATACACAGCGACGCCTTTCCCCTGCCGTGGCACCCTGCACCCGGTTGCCTTGTTGCCAGGCCTCCTTGCGTCTGTTCATCTCTCCCCGAGCCCCTCTTCCCCACTCCCCAGCCGTCTCTGGCACCTACAGTGGCCTCTGCTCTTCCCTGTCTTCGAGTCTCTCACTGCCGGCCCTAGAGTGTGGACGCTGGGTCTGTGATTAGCGTGGACACACTGGGTCTTCGCTCATCGCCTGGCTTTGTCACTCGGCATTGCATTCTGGGTCTGTCCACTCTATGTCGCATGGCAGGACCTCGCTGTCCTCAGCCTCGAGACCGAGCAGTACCCCACTGTCTGTTAGCTTTTCCTCTGGGGACGGGACAGTCCCCTCGTTTCTGGCCTTGCAGTCACACCGCCCCGCCCGTGTTGGCTCCATAGCTCTGGTTAATCCTCACTGACGTGTGGCCGTCCTCAGTCCCACTGTCCCTCAGTGTCTTGTCATCCTCCTCAATATGCCCGTGTAATTGCCAGACATTCTCCTGTGAGGGAACCTGCCCTGCACACGCCTGCAGGTGCCCGACTGTGGGAGTACGAGAACTTGTGAACGCAGACTTGGTTTGGGTGTGCTCAAAGGTGTTTGTGGGTTCCTTGCCAGGAAGGGAGGTTAGCAGTGTTGCACTGGAGTGAAGCCAACGAACGTGTGAGGTGAGCGGTTTTAATCCGTCTATTTGTACGCAGCATAAACGTAAATGCAAAGAGTCATTACATTCCGGAGGAGCCGCGGCGTAACAGCATCAGCAGTGACGTGACTTCCAAAGAAGAAACTGGCAGTCAGAGCCGAGGGCTAAGAAATAAAGTTCAAGGCATTGAGGACAACTGAGCATTTCGTGTTCGTTCTTCACACAAAGGATGCCCTTCTGTGTGATCTGTGCATTGGTGACAGAGGTCATGACAGAGGTGTTCCCGTAGGCCGGACTTCGATTCCTGAGCTTCGTGCACGAATCTGCAACTCTTAGCTCAAGCCGAGCGCATGAAGTACGTATGACACCCAACGCGCTGCGCCGGTACAATAGGCGGTGAATGTTTTTATGCGCTGCTTCGAGGAGACAGTAGGGACAGGAGGAAACTTTCCCGTGAGTGTTATGCAAATCAATGAACAGGTGCGTACACGACTGATTAGATTAATAAGGTTGTTGAAGACAAGGATCAATAACATTTCAAATCCCACTAGCTGAGTTAAAAGATATTCCTTTGAAGACCATTGAATAATTTTAAATCTTATGCCTCATGGACATGCAGGCTCCTGGGAAAACAAACACAAGACTGAATTCAGAACATCGGAACAAACTATGCCCTGAGCTTCTGAATATTGATCCTCTAATGCCTTTATTTGAATTTTGCTATGGGTGCATGCACTTGCTGGAAACAGGGAGAGGTGAGAAAGCACCCCCAGGAGGGATGCCATGCAGCAACCCCTTCTATCCCATTCTCCTCTTGGATTTTGAACACACATGTCCAGGTGGCCAGAGTGTTTATGCCGCCTGGTCCAGGTCTCGAACTGCAGTCAGCCGTGGAATCCAGCTGCCTTGCCTCCATGCCACCTGGCTGGCCCTATTGATCCTTTTCAAGTGACCCAAGCATAGCTACTCCTCACTTTGTCCTCTGTCCAGAAGCCCCAGTCTGCTGAGGTGGGATGCTGGCCTGTCTCCCGTGTCGGTCAGAGCGGGACAATCGCCTGTCACGTAGCTCTGACTTCTGTCGCTCTGGGCACTTCCTGCCGCACAGTCACAGCCCC
>NW_006207526.1:31074-33720 GCF_000334495.1 Tupaia belangeri chinensis
CACGCCCTTCCCTTAGTCTCTGCTATCTATATCTGTCCTCTCTACCCCCGCACCTCCAGATCGCTCCCTTTCTGCCAGAGTGCAGACCTCTGGTGCACACTGAGTGGGGATATACCGTGCGTGTCTTTCAGAGTCTGGCTTACGTCGCTCAACACTAAGTCCTCTGTATTCACCCACTTTGAATCAAATAACAGGGTCCCAATTTTTCCTTTGGCTGAATAATATTCCATAGTATATTGGGTCATCAGAAGAGTCATGACACATTTCTGCACAGAAAACAGGAAAATATGTCCTGTCTTTTCTGACACCCAATATCAGTGCCACAGGTTTTCAACACAGGCATCAGGTTTTTGTTTTTGTTTTTTTGACTTTTTTTTTTTTTTTTTTTGGATAGTTTTTTGCTCTGTGGGGCACTACACCACCAGAAAGACAGAGAGAGACAGACAGACAGAAAGCTAGAAATCACCCCCCAGGGGGATAGCACACCACAATCCCTTCTCCTCCATTCTCCTCTAGGAATCTTAGGCACGCACGCACACGTGCCCAGCGTGAGTTTAAGTCACCAGGTCCAGGACTCAAACCGCTGTCGACTACATGGAAATCCAGCGACATAGCCATTACGCTAACTGCTGGTCCCCACAGGCATCAGTTTTTGCACACAGCTTGATTGTATGTCTTAGCAATTGTGAGTAGTGCTGCAATAAACATGGATGTGCAAGAGTCTTCCTGACTGTTTTCCTAACCTTTGGGTGAATACCAAGGAGTGGGATTGCTGGGTCATATGGTAGTTCTATTTTGAGGAACCTCCGTGTTGTTTTCCACAGAGGTTGTACTAATCTACACTCTCACCAACGTGTAAGAGGGTTCCTTTTCAGCACAGCCTTGTCAACACTTGCTCTTCATTTTTGGATCCTAGCCATTCTAACGGATTAAATGGTCTCTCATTGTGGATATAGTTTGCATTTCCCTTATGTCAAGAGACTTTGAAGGTATATTCATATGCCTTTTGGCTATTAGTAACTATTCCTTAGAGAGTTTTCTATTCAGTTCATTTGTCCATTTTTAATTGGATTGTTCTCACTCTATTTTTTATTTTATTTTTACCCTAGGGCATGTGCACTCACCAGTGAGAAGGAGAGAAAATGAGAAACACCCCTCAGGTAGGGTGGCCACGGCACAATCCCTTCTCCATTCTTCTCTTGGAATTTTCTGCATGCACATGTGCCCAGTGTGTTTTTCAAGCAGCTGGGTCCAGGACTCGAACTGCATAGTCAGTCATGTGGATTCCAGTGCCTAAACCTCGTCATCTGCTGGCCCAGACTCTTCTAGTTCCTTTTCCTGTTCCTGTTCCTGTTCTTGTCCTTGTCCTTGTCCTTGTCCTTGTTCTTCTCCCTCTCCTTCTCCCTCTCCTTCTTCTTTTTGAGGGAGCTGCTTCAGTTCCCTATATATTCTGGTTCTCAATCCCTTGTCTGAGGAAGAACGCACAAATATTTTCTCCCAGCCTGAGGGTGGTCTTTTCACTCTAACTGTTGTTTCTTTTATTGTCAAGAAGCTTTTTAGCTTGATGTAATCCCACTTGTCTGTTTTTGGGACTACTGTCTGTGCTTTAGGGGTCTTATTTATGAAATCTTCACCTACTTTTAATATTATTAAAAGCCATATTTTCTTTTAACCCCAAAATATTTCTGAGCTTTCAATATTGTTTTGCTGTGTCTTACTTTTGAGAGACTCGTATTTGTCTTTTGCGCACATGTTGATGTGCCAAGATCACGGTGCTGGAGTGTCACTGAGCTGGGCCACGTCTCAGCTGCAGTGGTCACTACCTGTGAAGTGGAACGAATTTGGGCGCATGTGGGGTAAGGGAGACGTGCTGCAGGCTCGCGGTAACTTGCGAGGACACTCGTGCCATCCCTTAGCTCGGCATCCGTGATTTCTCATTACCAGCTTCAGTTTTACCATGAGGGGGATATTTACACCAAAGGAATAGGCACAGGCCACAGACGAAACATTTCTGAAATATCTTCGTCAGAGTCAGCAGCTACTGGTTGCCACTGTAAATACCAGTGGGATTCCACTGACAATATTCCAGGAGAACCTACACAGACAGCATGAGATAAATAACAAGTTACTTGTGGGTCTCAGGGAGTTAAGGCACCATTTGGATTTACAGGTTTTAAGCTCTGAACTGAAACGTGGAGACTCAGGGAAGTCCACGAGGGACGTGGTGATTAGACACAGAGATGCCACCTCACAGGACAGTGGCCAGAGCATGACGGCGTGCAAAGGTGACCCGAACCTGCCTGTGGGACGAGCCTCGTGTCCAGGGGAGGAAGCCAGGGCCCAGCCCGGGAGAGTCAACAGTGAAAGGAGGGACGTGTCCAGGTAACGGTCCTCTACGGAAACACCCCGCAGTGGCCCTGCACGGGGACATGGTTACTCCTCTGGAAGTGACCGTCCAGAGAGCACCTGCCCTGGGCTTTCTTCCAGAAGCTCCTGGGTGGTCGGGGATGTCCGAGGTCCTGCACGCTGAGGGGGGACGGCTCTCTCCTGTTATGTCCTGGTGGGGTCTCTGGGCTCTCTCTGGCTGTACCAGTTCTCCAACAGCAGCGCCCCGAGGACCACCAGGATGAAGCCGGCCGCGCCCCT
>NW_006207526.1:33860-41918 GCF_000334495.1 Tupaia belangeri chinensis
TGCCAGTCAGATGGGTCCTTCCTTTACTTTCCAGTCTCAGAGTCTGACTTGGGAGGTGACGGGCTGATGGTGGCAGCTGCCCCTGAGAGCCAGTGAGGAGAGGGTGCTGGTGAGGGCTTCGAGACCCGGCCTTCCCCGGGCTCTGCGTCCTCTGTCCCCATCTCTCCTGACAGAGGGCAGGGCAGTCCGTTGATGGACCTAGTTCCTGCTGTGCCTGGTCCCCTGCCTCCTCTGTAGGTTCTCAGGCTCCCTGTGCTCTGTGAAACCTGACCTTAATCCGAGTCAACCTGGGGCCAAGCGTAGCTGAGCCCTGAGAGTCCAGGACGAGTGGGGATGCTCTCCCTGTTGGAAATCACCGAGCCCTTGCTGGCTCTGCAGAGTGAGGGCCAGGACCACGAGGGGCTGGTCCTCAGGGCTCCTGAGTGACCGGAGCTGAAAGGGTGAGACTTAGGGTGGCCTTGCCTCCCCCTCCTCGAACTTGCCTCCCCCTCCTCGAACACAGCACCTGGAGAGGAATCACTTTTAAATTTCCTACAGTTTTGCTAGAGGGTTTGTGTACTCACTGGAGAGACGGAGAGAGGGAAGGTGAGACATCCGCCCCGGGGGATGGCCGTGCTGCAGTCCCCGCTCCATTCTCCTCTCAGGGTTCGCGCACCCACACACACACATACTTGGCGTCACCCTAGGCTGCTGGGTCTGGAATTTGAACCTCACAGTCAGCCACATGGATCCAGGGGCCACAGCCTCCATGCCACCTCCTGGTCCATCGTCAGGTATTTAATCTCTCGTTACCAATTCTTCATAACGTTAAACACACCGAAAATGGGAAACACACACGCACGCGCACACATCGAGTTCTCAGATAAGTCATGACTTTTTTCTTTTTTTTCTTTTTAAGAGATATTTTTGCTACAGGCTGCATGTGCTCGCTGGAGACAGAGAGACAGAAAGTGAAAAATCACTCCGCAGGGGCAAAGGCCGTGTCACAATCCCTTCTCTTCCATTCTCCCCTTGGGATTTTTGGGTATATATGCCTATGCGCCCGGCATGAGTTTTAAGCTGCCGGCCTGGACTCAAACCATGATCAACTATGTGGGAGTTCAGCGATGTAGTCATTACACCATCTGCTGGTCCCTAAAAACGCAGCTGACTTTTCCGATGACCCAATATATACTGTTTGCTTACTGCCCAGGGCATGTGTGCCTACCAGAGGAGACTGAGAGACAGAGGACAGGGAGAAAGCGTGGGTGTGGGCGCTGCAATCCCTACCCCATCTCTCCACCCTGTCGGGAGTGTGGACGTACACACATGAACCCCCGTATGATCTTCCACCTACTGGGCCGGGACTGTAGCCGCGTGGTCAGCCATGTTGGAGCCAGTCCCCTTAATCACTCACTAGGACATGGGGCCAGGCCCCTGGTAGATGTTTTCTAATGGCGGTGAGACAATGGGACATTAAAACAGTGTTTCTGCCTTTTTGAAGTGTGGATGTAGGTGGGAGGGCCTATAGCAAGTAAGTAAAAACATATCGATAAAAATACTAAGCATATGGATACTCATCGTCATAAACACGTAGATGGATGTACATACGAACGTACGCTCGTATGTAACGCACCACCGTAGAGACATCTGTGTATGCATTTACGTGTAACTTCACGGGCTTACATGTTACCTCACAAATAGTAAAATTGAGGCAATAGTGGTATACAATTCCTAATAAAGCACTTACATTTTCTCCAGGCTGGTATATTTTCTCGGCAAATCAGAGGAGAACAATTGCGAAGTAAACGCAAGGGGAGATTCCTGTGTGAACTGGTGCGAGGAGAACGGGCACACGCCAGCGACGTCTTGAGAAACTATGAAGCAATGAAACGCCTCGCTGATACATGTTGAAGTAGTCGAGTAATTTTTTTCTTTTTTCTTTTCTTTGCCGTAGGGCACATGTGCTCACTGGATAGAGACAGGGAGAGGGAGAGTGAGAAATGACCTCCGGGGCGTGTCCACGCAGCAATCCACTCTCCTCCACTTCCCCCTAGGATTTGGGCACACACACCTATGCGCCTGGTGACTTTCAAGCCACCAGGTGGAGAACTCGAGCCAGGAACAGCCATGTGGGAATCCAACACCTTAACTACCATGCCACCTGCTGGTCCCACTATAATTATTAAAATTACAAATAATGTACAGAAACTTTATGAATAAAATTTTAAAACAACTCTGAAGTTCATTAATAAACCTGTATTTGTTGACATTATCCTGTATAAGAAATGCATAAGATTAAACAAGTCCCTATAAAACGGTGGTCAGTCTCCTGTATTTAAATAGTAAATATGAATAAAAATTGGAAGTGCAGAATAACCCTATGTGAGTGTCACTTACAGGTTTCAGAAGAGTCGCAGCAGACGAGACTCCGCAGTGCAGTTTGAACAGGTGACGCTCAGCGGGCCCTGAGGTGCCCAGAGAGGAGCATCCCCACAGTTCCCACCCTGAGTCCCAGCTGTACAGGGGGCTCTGAGGCCACCAGGTGGGCAGGGGTCCCCCACAGGGGCATCCACAGCCCAGGTGCTTCTCACCAAGGAGGGCGGCCGGGGGCCCACCCTCAGCCCAGTCAGAGCCCACCCTGGCCCCTGCCCCTCCGACCCTGGTCTGGGGAGCTCAGAACCCCCGTGGGTGGAGGCCCATCCTCTTGGGTCCAGATCACTAAAATTAGAGATCTGTCCCTAGGCGCAGAATGAGGCCGCAGCCATGAATGAAGCAGGGAGGAAGATTTCCTAGGAAAGGAAAGAAAGGGAAAGAAGGAAGTGCACCCACGAGGCTCTCGGGCGGGCAGATCGCCAGGTGGCAGCGGCGCTCGGTACTGGTTAACCAGGTTCACCGTTACTTTTATTACTCGAAGTCATGAATATTCATTAGTGGGAGGGCCCTTACGCTGCCTATGTCCTTCCTCTGATTTTGAATCCACACGTTTTTTCCTACACCTGCGCACCTTCCTCGCAGGGAAAGAATGAGGAACTTGGGACCAGCAGTTAGCGTAATGGCTATGTTGCTGGACTCCCATGTAGTCGACCACGGTTCGAGTCCCAGACCCGGTGGCTTAAAACACACTGGGCACGTGTGCGTGCGTGCCAAAGATCCCAAGAGGAGAATGGAAGAGAAGGGATTACAGCGTGGCCATCCCTCCTGGGGGGTGATTTCTCACTTTCTGTCTCTCTGTCTGTCTGTCTGGCGAGCGCACACACACTATAGTGAAAACCTCTCAAAAGAAAAAAAAAAAGAATTATTTTATTTAATTTTATTTATCCATTCATTTATTTTAATTTGACCCGCCAGTGCGAGCCAGACTGCCCCATTTAGACCGCCCAATTAGTCCACCGCCCTAATGGGAATCAGGGCACTGACCAAAACGCTTGCTTGGGTCTTTTTCATAATAGAAGAATCTAGGAATCACCGCTGTGTGCTTCCCTCAGCCCCAAGGGAGGAAGATGGCAAACTGCCTCGCCCTCCTGGCACCCGGAGCCAGATGAGCCTTTGGCTTTTCTCCTAGGGCTGCCCGCTCACGGCTGCCTGCCCACCTCGGTCTGTGAGTATAAACCAGGCCACACCTCGCCAGGCTCTCTGTGGTCTCCAGCTCTAACCTTTTTTTTTCTTCTGGGTCTTGGATTTCTGGAGCCTTGGGTACCCCATCTCCTTCCTTGTCCTTTGTTTTGATTTTTGTTTTTGTTTTTGTTTTTGTTTTCCCCAAATATACAAATCTGGGTACGGAGTTTGATAACAATAACTTGTCCAAAATTTTTTTCGTCATTGATGCAGTTTTCTTGTGGATGGCATTCTGCCTCTTTAAGTTTTTTCCAAATATACAAATCTGGGTACGGAGTTTGCTAACAATAACTTGTCCAAATTTTTTCGTCATTGATGCAGTTTTCTTGTGGATGGCATTCTGCCTCTTTAAGGTGCCGTTTCATTGATGCAGTTTTCTTGGAGATGGCATTCTGCCTCTTTAAGGTGCCGTTTCATGTGGGCGAGCTCGAGGAAGGGGTTTCAACCACTGCCGAGTCCCACACGGCACTGAAACGGGTCCGGGAGAGAAGTTTGAACTCTCAGACTTCCCAGGGAGAGGACTGGGAACGCTCTCAGAGGAACTCGCTCTCGGAGGAACTCTCTCGATCCCAGGCTTCGGGTCTGGATATTTAGAGGCTCCCGGCCCGCGGGCCCTCAGGTGCACTAACTCCGGGTATGAGGGGGAGACGTCTCTCTCGGTTCTCTTCACTCCAGGCGCCTAGCGCAACCCGCTGGAGGGTTGTTACCTGGATGGGTTCTGCAGGGACGCCTCGGGCCTTTCTAGGCATGCCTCTAAATTCCCTTCCTCTCTTTCGTCCTTCCCTCCTTCTCGATGGGAAATGGTTCTTCCGTTCCGAGAGACTCCCCACTGGGGCGCATCCCCTCTCACTGGGACCAGTTTGACCCTCAGTCTCTCAAGAGGACGAGCTCATTTTCCTTTGTAGTACCGCATGGCCACGACACAAGTTGCCAGAGGGAATAGTTTGGCCACAACTAGGACCTTGGATCCTCGCTCTCGTTTCAGTTAGTCTACGTAGGAGCCAGGGAAAGTGACTGAGGTGCCGTCCAGTCAGGCTGCTGTGGCCCCCAGATCTGACCCAAAGCTTTGTCTGGGCTGCACATCACCTGCTCCTGCACCCATCGAAACTGCTCCCTCCTCACCTTTCCCAGAGATGGTGAAACAGGGCTTAGAACCTGAGCCTGAAACTTGAACCCCAAGCCCTCTCCCTCCACACCCAGGCAGCTTAAATCTCCAGAACCCGCTTGCCCACTTCAGGAAGTGGCCGGTCCGGTGGGACCCCCGAGAACTCGCATTCCATTTACCTGAGAGATCTCCGTCAAATACAAAAGGACCCTGGAAGGTTGTCAGAGGATCCTGGTAAGTATTTGGGGGTTCGTAGGGTGGTCTTATCCTTTTCCTTGACGTGAGAGATTTATCTCATTTTCAGCCAAACACTTACTAAAACGGAAAGGGGTGGAATTGGGGAGGCTGCTGTCCAGTCTGGGGGCTCATTACGCAGAGTAAATCCGACTTACCCTACAGGAAACATAGCAGTCCCAACGGCAGATCCCAACTGGAACTACAGCTCCCCGAAGGGGTTTGGCAAAGAGATCATGTGCTCTCATGTCTCACAGAAGGCCTAAAGGCAAGGAGAGTAAAACCTATGAACCACAGCAACTGGCCACAACCGATCAAGGGCCTCAGGAACATCCCACCGCCTTCTTTGAGTGTCTAGAGGGGGCTCTTATTAAGTATAACTATTGACCCCGATTCAGACGAGGGAAGGCTGCTGCTTAATGATAAATTTATCAACCAGGCTCCAGATATCCACAGAAAGCTACGAAAACTGTCCTTAGGACCTAGCGCAGAACTTCTCAGGGTGGCCTCTTCGGTCTTTTACCCTTGAGACTAGAGGAAGAGGACAGGGTTAAGCCAGGGAAAAGCGGAAGGGAAACAGGCAGGCTCAAGTCATTGCTGCGTCGGTTGGGCAAGACTCACCTCCTGGTCGCCCTCGGAACCCCTAGTGACCTGCGACCACTGTCAGACGCCTGGACACAAGAACGGCTATCTACTAAAGCCTCCACAGAAGCCTTGCCCCAAACGTGGCCGACCAGGCCACGGGGCCGGGACTGCCCTGGGAGTTCTGGGACCCCGGGCCAGGCCCTGAAGAGGCCTCAGCAGTGGCCCTCCAATGAGGATGCCCTCCGCTCCAGTCGGCTCCCACAACAGCCTTCGACATCACGGGGTCGGAGCCCAGGGTGACTCTGGACGTGGCAGGTAGGACCGATCCTTTTCTTACTGACACGGGAGCCACCTACTCAGCGCTTGCCGCCCATGCTGGAGCCCCCTCCTCTGACTCTCGTCTCATTGGGGGGTGTCAGGTAAACTTGCTCACTGCCCTCTAACCCAGCCCTCTGCTGTGCTCGGGAGGACGTAATTTTCTCCCATCCATGCCCGATCACACCTCAGTGCCCTACTCCCCTCATGGGAAGGGGTATCCTCAGTAAGCGGGGTGCTCAGTTAACACTGAGAGCTCGCACACCTGCCTTTCTGGGACTGTTATTAGACCCTGATCCTGAAGCACGTCAACAAGACGACCTCATTCAGGAAATCAGTCCAGAAGTCTGGGAGACAGACACACCAGGAAGGGCAAAAGCAGCTATCCCTGTGAAAATTAGGCTTGAGGATCCTAATACCTCCCACATAAAAAACAATGCCCGCTTAAACCTGAGGCCTTTCAAGGGCTTCAACCAATAATTACCAGACTCCCCTGTGAGTCACCCTGTAACCCTCCCATTGAGCTTTCAGAGTTACAGCAGGAAAATTACCAGCCCTCCCCGTGAGTCACCCTGTAACTCTCCCATTGAGCTTTCAGAGTTACAGCAGGAAGCCTAACAAGAATACAGGAACAATTAGATTCCTTGGCAGGTGTTTTACAAAACCGCAGAGCCCTAGACCTCGCCGCAGGGGAAGGGAGCACTTGTACATACCTAAAAGAAGAATGTTGTTTTTATGTTAATCAGTCTAGACTCCCTCCCCGTGAGTCACCCTGTAACTCTCCCATTGAGCTTTCAGAGTTACAGCAGGAAGCCTAACAAGAATACAGGAACAATTAGATTCCTTGGCAGGTGTTTTACAAAACCGCAGAGCCCTAGACCTCGCCGCAGGGGAAGGGAGCACTTGTACATACCTAAAAGAAGAATGTTGTTTTTATGTTAATCAGTCTAGACTAGTTCAACAAGATATTAAAAATCTTCTTGAAAAAGCCACAAAAATGGAAGATCTAGGATTTTCCTCATGAAACAACACGAACTGGCTTTGAGATCTCCCGTTGCCACTAGCGGGCCGGTTGTCACGATCATCTTAGTCATTAGCTGTGGCCCTCCGTCGTTGCAGGCCCTCACTGAACTGCCGACCGAATTCCGTCTATCTTCGTGTTGGCAGAGTCAGCCCGTGCCTAATAATGATGACCTCTCCCCTCTAGACGGCCGCTGCAACCTTCCACAACCTTCCACGATTCATGTGAGGACGCCTCTGAAGTCCCCGCCTAGCCCTGGGGCCAGCCTGACAGAGAGCAACGGCTGAGGCTCCGAGTCCCCTCTCCTCGGCCATTTGTCAGTGGGAAGAAGCTACAGAAGAGCCCTTCGGTCCACCTTCCCTGCATGGTTTCAGGGTCTCCAGTCCTTGAGGGGGAAGTGTGGTGGGCAGTGAGTCGTGAGCGGGCAGCCCTAAGAGAAGAGCGAAAGGCTCCCCTAGCCCGGGCGCTGGGACGGCGAGGCCATTTGCCATCTTCCTTCCTTGGGGCCTGAGGGAAGCACACAGGGGTGATTCCTAGATTCTCCTCTTACCAAAAAGGCCCAAGCAAGCGGTTTGCTCAACACCCTAACCCCCAAGTAAGCGTTCTGGTCAACGCCCTAATTCCCACTAGGCCATAAAGTAAGTAGGCAGTCTAACTAAACAGCCTGGCTCACACTGGGCCTGCGCAGTTACCATCAAGTTCCTCGTCCTTTACCTGTGAGGACGGTGCCCAGGGCAGGAGGAAGCGCTCAGATTCCAATTCAAAGGAAGGACGGGGCAGCTAGCAGACGGCCACCGTGAGTATTCATGACCCATGGCCGCTAGTGATCAAGTACCGTAACAGGACCAAGGTTAACAGGACCAAGCGCAGTGGCCACCTGGCCATCTGCCCGCCCAGGAGCCTTTCGGGTCACTTCCTTTCTTTCTATTAAACCTTCTTTTCTACCTACTGTATCTGCGGCTGCGGTCTCATTCTGCGCCTAGGGACAGATCTGTAATTTTAGAGATCTGCACCCAAAGGACCAAGGGCTTCGCAACGCAGCTCGACTCTCTCCCATCCGTCAACAGTGACCGGTCTGCAGTCCACTTTTATCCAGTGACGGCAGAGACGGCCCAGGACCTGTGAGCCCAGGACCCGACCCAGGGCTGCCCATGGCAGGGCCGTAACAGATTTCCAGGTGAGCAAAGCACAGCAGGACCCA
>NW_006207526.1:45432-45796 GCF_000334495.1 Tupaia belangeri chinensis
GGACACTGAGAGGAGGGGGAGGTGTGGATGTCCTGAGGGGCGGAGCTCAGGGCGGGAGCTGAGCCGTCTCCGCTGGGGGAGAGACAGACGTGGGCATGGGGCTGAGGCTCTGCCGTGGTACCTGAGCAGTGTGGTTGGTCTGTTTTCTCCTCTTCTGAGAGGTCCCCGCACTCTCTCTTCCTAAAACGGTCATAGAAACACACTGACCTCACCCACGGCCATGGTCGGAAGCGACCGCGGTAAGAGGTGCACACGCATCACTACGACCAGCTCCTCGCCCAGGCCCACACCTGCCCATCACCCCACTGCGCCTCTGCAGCCCGCGAGCACAGCGCCCCACGGCTGCTCCCGGACTCCTCGGCTC
>NW_006207526.1:45849-63539 GCF_000334495.1 Tupaia belangeri chinensis
GCGCCGGTGTGGCGCGCTCACGCACCCCCGCTCGTGCCCGCCACTCAGCGGACTGCGGAGTTGTGTCTGCTTTGCCATTAAAGGGAACAGCACGCAGTGGACTCGGGAGTGCAGACAGCTATTGAACCCCAGCTTTGATTTTTTTCTTGTACATGAACCCAGAAATTGACTTGTGGCTCATCTGTTAATGCTGCTTAACCTTTCTAAGAACCACCATACTATGGGTAATCATTGGGTTCTTGGAAAAGCCATGATGCATTTTTGCATAGTAAAACATAGGAAAATACGTCATAACTTTCCAGATGACCTGAAATTTACACCCTGTTCATGATTGTCAGTCTGGTCAGCAATGTGAAGCCATGGCTGTTACCATTGTTATCCAGCACTGAATCCCAAAGTCCTCACACAGTAATTAACGTAATAGATCAGCCTGAAGTATTGGGGGAAGGGCTTAAACAGGAGACGGAATGTTCTGAAGGAAGCGCTCAGCCAGAGACCACAGCTGGAGCACTGGTTTTCCTGACCCAGCAGACAGTGCTGGGACGCTCGCTCGGGTGTCTCTGACGACGAACAGGAAGGGGCTGAAGGTCGGGAAGCCTGAATTTACCAGCAGAGTGATGCTTGTCAGCCAGTGGCTTGGGTTCCGACTCTGTGAGGCCCTAGACTCACAGGAGGCTCTGGGGGAGGGGTGGCGGCTGCGAATGTGCTGGACCTGCTGCCTGTACCTGTGCCTGTGCAGGACGAGGACCGTGGAGCTGCTGGTCCCCACCATGACGCCCCAGAATGCGCCATCCGTGAGGGAGTAAACCACTGCAGCCACTGAGAATCCCAGTCTCCCTGCACGGGGTGAGGAACAGTACTGTACATTCGCTCCACACTCATGTTCCTGCTGTTCCCGGGGCCACTTACATCCACTGCAACTTGAGTATTTACCACAAGATGAAGATCCAGATGAAGGAAGAGCAGGACGCAAAATGCAATTGCACCCACCCAGACAGTCTGCGGCAAAGTTTACGGGCCTGGAAGCCACTGAGGAGGCCGGTGGTGCTGAGGGTGACCCCTCCGGCCACGCGGTATAGATAGAACAGAAGCTTGCATCCAGGCTCATCCAGGAAAGACGTCAGCCCCAAAGCTGCCACGGTCTGAGGAACCCCTTTGGACAAAAGAACCAAGCTGTTCGCTAGCGCCAGCTGGATGAGAATCAAGTCTGTGGGTCTGCACATCCGAGCAGCGAGAAAAGCGAAGCTGTACACGCAGAGGAGGAGGGAATTCCCGAGGATCCCGACACCAGTCTGCACGAGGAAGGCGACATCCCAGTTCCAGTTAGTATGAACCACTCCGTCCATCGGGGAGACGCTCAGGCTTCAGAATCTGGAGAACTAAAGTGAAAATTGGAGTATTCTCAGGTCATGCACAATGCTCAAAGTAGTTTCAAATATAATCCATTAACATATAGATAAAACCTAAAAAAAAATAAAATAAATAATTCCAAATTAAGGCAATTCCAAGCACAGAGAAATGTTTTTCACAAAACTTCATTGAGTCGTCAGAAACGATATAATGCATTTTTGCATAAAAACCCAGAAACCCACGTCCCAGGTTTTCCAACAACACAATAAATAAAATGATTTCACTATATATAGTTAAACACAATGTATAGCACATTATAAACCATCTTATACATTTATAAACTAGTATGAAAAATCAGATAATATATATTGATTGGCATAACATTCAAATTATTTTACCATATGTATTAAACATGTATGGCTATGTATTTCAAGTTATTTAATATGAATAAATGTGTAAACATATATAGACAAAATTACTTAATTTCCTTCTGAAGGAAAACTAAATCCACACGGGGGAAGAATTATGGAAGATAAGTTCAAAGCCCTCATCGTACAAGAAAGCAAAGGAATCCCCAATCGCCATCAGAATCATGTCGCCAGAAGAGGAGGGCTGCTGGCAAGATTTCCAGTGTCATAGGAGGCCACACTGATAACATCAAATATTACTTGTAAGGAATTGGAACAAGTGAATATGAATATATCTGTACGTCCACGCTGCTAAGAGAAAACAGAACAAACAAAAGCCACCTCACTGGCAAGTGGTGAAGAACGAAATCTGCACACTGAGGTGGAGGGACTAGGGGCAAGGGTCCCGTCCTCTCCTGTCCCTGGCCCTTTCCTGCAGACAAGCTCCAGGCTGTCATGGTGAAGGGCGGGCTGGCCTGTGGTGGAGGCCATGCAGCCAACACAGGCAAAGCCTAAAGAGCTACCTCTCATGTCTAAGCAGGGCTTGGGTGAGAAGAGCTGCAGGCAAGACCACAGCTACGAGCTCAGGCTTTCAACTGTGTTTGTTGTACTGGTTTGTGCTGTTTTTGCTTTCGATCTCTCTGCCATGGGCTTTACTATCATTATGGTACTCCGGTACCCCATAAGGGTAAAATAACACCCCCAGCCTTACTGTAAGTTTTACAATAAAACCAACTAATAATCCTGAAAGAATGCGGACCTCTAAGGCAGCGGCAATTGGGAATTATTTCGTGAGGCTCACCCCACCTGCCTGGAAAATATTGATAAAGAATGCTACATTCACTTCTCCTACTAGGGACTACATAGATAGCATTAGAGAGGTTTGAGTTAATGGAAAACTACTAAATTGGTGAAACGACCTCAGTAGCTGGGGGAGGCTCAGGGGCTTATCTGCAAGATACTGATGCCCCAAACAAAGACCGTGAGTCACCTTTGATCTCAGGACAAGGAAGAATTGCAGCTTCCCTGAGCCACAGCCATTGTTTAGAACAGCATGTAGAGGGTCACAGGTACACAGTAACCTTTAGGTCAGTCGTTAAATTGCTTGCAAGACCACATTCCTTTCCCATATGGGCAATAGGCTCACCCCCTTAGCTGTAGATTACCTCAGGCTCACCCCCTTAGCTATAGACTACCCCAGAGATAATATAGATGTCCTACTTTAGTATATATTAACCGTGTCTTTACTTAACCAGATAAGATTTCTATCTAGACCTCCGGCCTGGGGCTGAAGTTATCAAGCTTGCTGAAAAACCTCTCATCTGGAAGGCCAGACCCAGTAATCAAGATCTAAGAAGAAAATATACCAGACAGACGGACTCCCTCGTCCTGAGGACTGTGATTAACTTCACCTGATCAAACAGAACAGTGCATCATGTTTTATGATTATTGTTCCTATGCTTTGAATACTTTACTTTTTAGAGTAAAATCTTTTACTTCCCTCTCCCCCCTCCTACTCCTGTAAACATCCCTCAATAAAAATGTATGTCTCCTAGCCACAGACGCTGCAGTCTTAAGCTTGCCCTGACTGTAGTCGGCTGGGAACATGCTAAATAGCATGTTCCCAGGCTCTGCCTGAATTTCTTCTCGCCTGCATTGCTTTCCAACGAGTCTCAACCCACCCCGGCTGGAGCAGGTCTCCGGCAGGCCTGGTCCTCTGCCTGAGTGTATGGACGGCGGACAGCAGAGGCTGCAGAGCCCATGGAGCAGAGGATAAAGAACGTAGTGGGGGGTGGATCCAGTGAGGGACACCCGGGACAGAACTGCAGGTGGACACTCAGGACACCGACGAGTCCTTGGGTGCCACTTCAGATTCATCCAAACTTTAGAACCACCATGCCTTTCACTCTAGATGTTTTAAGAATACATTTAAATGTCATAATAATCAATTTCATGTTAAGTCCACAGGAGGAGGGACATCACCGAGATGGTAGGATAGGTGACACGGCTCCCATACTCCCACAAAAATGTTAATTTTGACCACCATCCCTGGTCGGAAATACTTCCATTTAAAGCTGGGAGTCCAGCGGAGCGATCCCAGTATCTACTGGAGCTAAAATATGGTTTGTAGCTGTGTTGAAAATTGTGAGAACAATTTCAACTTACCTGCAACTTCCCTGCCCTCAGATGGTGCCTGTCAGAGAGATCCCCTCAGTCTGCAACGTCGCCCACAAGACAGCAACATCAGGGCGGCCAGCCATTTTCTCACACTTGCCTCGTCACGGTCACTGAGGGGTGAGCATGGCGGGGAGTCTGTGGGAAGAGGAGCAGGGGAGGGTCTGAGAGCTCTCTGCGACCCCCGGCAGACCTCAGAGCAGCTGCAGACCTGAGGCCCTGACCCTGGAATCCACCAGGACCATCATGAGCTCCCGGGGTGCCTCACTGAGAGCCCCCAAGGTCCTGTGTGGGTCCCCAGCACTCTGCACACACTCCCTAGATCACACACTCACATACACACACACACACACACACACACACACACACTTTTTCATCACATGGACAAAGGACTCCAATAGACATTTTCCCAAGGAAGACACTCAAAGGATACAAGATTACACCAGGTGCTCGGCACGGCTGATCAGGAGGGACCGCGTCCTGAGAACACGGCAAGGGCCAGGTGCATGCTGTAGGGCAGCTAGACCCACAGGAGCGTGGCCTGCGTTCCCACTCAGGACCTCGCTGACCACCCTCATGCACTCAGTTGGCTAAGACAGGGTGGATCATGGCATGAAGACCCTGCAGCGCATCCCCTCTGTTTCTGCATCTGTCTCTTTTTAATTTTTATTCTTTAGAGAGATTTTTGCAACAGGCCACGTGCACATGCCAGAGAGGCAGAGTAAGACAGAGAGACAGAAAGTGAGAAATCACCCTCTGGATAGATGGCCACACTACAATCTCTTCTCCTGCATTCTCCTCTCCAGGTTTTGGGCACACACACACATACCCAGTTTGAGTTTCTAGCCGCCGGGTCTGAGACTCGAACCACAGTCAACCATGAGGGAGTCCAGTGACATAACTATGATACCACTTGCTGGTCCCTGTTCCTGTATCTCTCGATCACTCTATTTTAATTTAAATAAGTAAGTAAAAGATATGAAAACGCAAATGTCTAAGAACACATGAGTGGGTTGAAAAAGTGTGGCACAGGTACTCTGTACTACCCAGGCATAAAAACAATGAGACCCCGGTATTTATAGAAAGTGGAGGAATACGGAAGCTTGAAAGCTAAGCCAAACAAGCCAGAATACTAAGGAGAAACATTGCATTTCCCCACTGACTATGTGGGGAATGTCCGCACTCCATGGCAGAAACTGAAAGGTTGGAAGGTGTAAACGCATATGAGTAACTGGGTACCCGACACGGTATGAGAGGAGTGGGGAACATGGGGAGGGGGACAGGATTAAGGGAAAGGGGAGAGAAGCCAAGCATTCAACGAACATAAACACAGAAAATTATCCTTGATGCCAATGTGTATGGCGACATCTTTGACTGAACTGACATACAGTGTTCATTTTCTGTTTTGTAAGGATGTACAGTTTAAAGAGACAGTAATAATACAAAAGGTAACTTCTGGTACACCAGGTATCAGCTTACTGGTGATATTATAAGAGGATATTATATTAGGCTATGTTAAAATCGAAGAGCCGGAGGTGACGGGAGTTGGGAGGATGTGGGGTGAGGGAAACCTGGCCCGCTGATGGTGAGCACGTGCGTGTGCAGCTGTTATGGAAAAGAGGATGGAGAATCCTCAGAAAAAAATAAGAACTACAGGAAGACCCGGCCACCTCACTTCCAGATACTTCTCAAAAGAATTAAAGTCAGAAATTCAGACAGACCTCTGCACTCTTACGTTCATCAAACCAACATCCACATGGCTAAGGCACAAATGTCCGTCGATGGATGACAGGGTACAGAAAATGAGGCACGCACACCCCAGGAACACGACTCAGCCTTCTAGAAGGACATTCCGTCACGTGCAGCATCCTGTATGGACCCAGGGCACGCCGTGCTAAAGGAACAGAGTCGAACGCAGACAGAGCAGCCCCGTGTGAGCGCAGAGTGGAGTCTGCACGGCTAAACTGGTAGGAGCGGAGGGCGGGATGGTGGTGACCAAGGCTGGGGTGGGGAGGGGGGAGATGGGTCCACACGTAGAGTTTCCACTTCCTAAAATGAGTAAATGCTAGAGACCGGGCGTGCAGCGTGGCTCCTGTGGGCACCCTCAGGCAGCGACACCGTCCTGCGCGCTGGAGTGTGCTGAGTGGACCCCGGGGTTCCTGGGGCACGTGTCCAGAAGATGGCAGTGGTGAGCCGGTAGGTGCAGCAGGGGTCCCGACTATGGCGGTTCTGTCACAACTGCTTCCCCAGATCCAACCGAGTTGTAGGGGAGCCTCTGGGCCTTCCAGGGCAAAGGGACATCAGGAGACATCCTTAAATATAAATACACAGGTGCAGTCTGTGGTGCCCTTGCAGCCGGTCCCCAGGGCAGCCTAGAACCCGTCCTGAGCTCGTGGCCCTGCCGCCGGAGCAGCCCTGTGACTTCCGCAGAGCGTGGTTGGGAAGCAACTTTATCGTCTAAGTCACCTCGTGTAAGTCAGCCAAGCAAAAGTGTGGCTCCCCACATGTGAGAGACAAAGGAGCTAAGGCAGATGAAAAGGCGCGCCCCCAAATACCGGGGCCCAGCCTTCGGATGGGAATCCACTGAGCCGGTACATGGCGGTTCTGTCACAACTGCTTCCCCAGATCCAACCGAGTTGTAGGGGAGCCTCTGGGCCTTCCAGGGCAAAGGGACATCAGGAGACATCCTTAAATATAAATACACAGGTGCAGTCTGTGGTGACCTTGCAGCCGGTCCCCAGGGCAGCCTAGAACCCGTCCTGAGCTCGTGGCCCTGCCGCCGGAGCAGCCCTGTGACTTCCGCAGAGCGTGGTTGGGAAGCAACTTTATCGTCTAAGTCACCTCGTGTAAGTCAGCCAAGCAAAAGTGTGGCTCCCCACATGTGAGAGACAAAGGAGCTAAGGCAGATGAAAAGGCGCGCCCCCAAATACCGGGGCCCAGCCTTCGGATGGGAATCCACTGAGCCGGTACCAGCGCACGAATAAATCGCTGTTTTCCTGCAAAAGCCCCATGTGCTCTCTGTCTCGCTGAGTATCCCCCACGGTTGCACGCCTCAAACACACGATTTCAAAATACCTCGCACTGAGAAGCGAGTCGCCTCCTTGTTCAGGAGGTGCTGACAGACCCCCTCTCCCGAGCTCGGGAGTGAAGCTGTGGTGTGGTGAGAGGCACCGCCTCCTGGGCCACGTGTACTGCCCCAGGACTCGCAGCACCCTCCGTACTCGAGCAGTCAGACGTACCAGCACTTGGAAGTTGTTCAGGAATGAAGCCATGATGCTGGAGCCAAAGGCTTTCAGAAAACGTAACATATCCCTGCTAAACAGTCAAGAAGGCATCGAGAAGCAGCTGAGAGATCCCCAAATCACTTCTCTAGGCTCTGGGTATGGCCCGGTAGCATGCTTGCTGAGTAAACTGAGTGTTGCTGAACGAAGTACAATGATCTTTTACTAATAGTTATGAGGGGTTGGGGACCAGCAGGTGGGGTAGTTAAGGTGCTGGACACTCCCACATGGCTGACCACAGTTCAAGTCCTGGACCTGGTAGCTTGCTTGCTCACTTTCCCCCCTCTCTCTCTGCATGTGTGTGTCTCTCTCTCTGGTCCAATGAAAATAAAGAAAACTAAATAAAACAAGTCTTTAAAGAAATAGTTATGAACTATGAATTTACAAGTGCCAGGTAACACGACACTTTACAGATTGTCTTTCTATACACAGTGTTCTAGTTATAACCCTGATGAGCAACTGCCCTGGCCCGAGAGCGAAGAGACGGGGTGTTCGAGTCAAGCCTCTCCGGCCTTCTCTGGCTAACGCTCAGGTTACTGCGTTTCCGTCAGACCCAGGCAGACAGCGGGGTCCGGTTCAGTAAATGCCGCCCACAGACAGCGGGGTCCGGTTCAGTTAATGCCGCCCACAGACAGCGGGTCCGGTTCAGTAAATGCCGCCCAAAGCCAGGGGGTCCGGTTCAGTTAATGCCGCCCACAGACAGCGGGGTCCGGTTCAGTTAATGCCGCCCACAGACAGCGGGGTCCGGTTCAGTTAATACCGCCCACAGTAGGTTAGGCCTTTGGAGCTTACGCACGCCCCGCAGCAATAGCGCAAACACTGCACCCGCTTGAAGGCGTGCTCTGCAGACAACTTTCCAGAGCAACTGTGTGCACTGTTACGGGACCACACGGTGGCGTAAATGTGGGAGAAATGGTGCAACAGCACGAAGGGACAGAGGAAGACCTGGCGGTGGGGAGAGCGCTGTCCTACACGGGCGCCTCGATATCTTCGGTAGCTCGACCGACAACGCAGAAGGGCACGGACGATGCATTTCCTAACCAAACGCCAACGTTCCCACCTGTCCCGTACTAGAGACAAGATACAGAAAAATGAAATTGTAAAAGGTGATCCCACTAGGAGGAGTAGCTTTAGCAGACGCTTTATCCTGTCAAATGTGGTTTTTCTCAGGAATTGTCATCCAATGCAAAAGAAGTTTTTTAATGTATACTTTTATTGTCAAATGCATTTCCTTGTTACATGTTTAATTGAGGGTCATAGCTTCATTTTGTATGATTCTTATTGAAAATTTGCATTTTGAAGTGTATACAAAATTAAAAAGGGTGGCCGAGCTTGCACCCTGGGTCTTTGTGGTGCGGTGGTCGGCGTGGCTGGATCCCACGTGGCTGAGCTTGCACCCTGGGTCTTTGTGGTGCGGTGGTCGGGGTGGCTGGATCCCACGTGGCTGAGCTTGCAGTTTGGGTCTTGGACACGGTGGCTTGGGAAACAGCAGGTACGAGTGCAAGCTTGCCCAGGGTCAGGAGGGGAGCGGGGAGCACAGGAGAAAGGAGTTCCGCACAACCACGCCCTGGGAGACACTTTCTTTCTGTCTGGCAACCTCATGTGCCCTCTGGCAATTTTTTTAAAAAATTCCGTAAAAATTATAGTTTATTTGGCCACATTTAATTTGATGGAGAAATGTTTAATCTCTCAAATTTAGGTGGTTTCAGAAGCATTCAAATTGCGACTTATAAAATGGAAAATATCTTTATTTTTGTAAAAATATTTTACTTGTTTAATTATTAGCAAGTTGTTAAGTCATAATGTGTGTTTTAACTAGCATGAAATTTAGAATGCTGGAAAATACCAATTCCTGGAAACAGATGCTCTAGGAAACCAAAAACACTTGTGGGAGGATATTCACTAATCAGTAACTGTCTTACACCAGGTTTGTAGGGGGTGGGTTTAAAGTGGGAGGAAAAATACACATGTCTTGTGCTGCACACAAACCCATTCAAAATACTCTCAGGGAAAAATGTATAAGAACAAGTAGACATTGTATGTCCCCACTTAATACATACCGAGTGTCCGCACTCTGTGACTGAAACTGACTGGCTGGAGGGTGTGCAAACACAGGAGACGGGTGTGAATGGCAGGTGTGGTGTGGAGGAGTGGAGCCTGGGGAAGGGCATTGGGAGGAGGGACACGGAGGCAGAGCACTGGCGGGACGGGGAGGTGGGGTGTTATCTGTTGAAGATACTTGGATCAACCGGACTGGGGAGAGGTGTGCACATATCGAAATGTTCACTTTGTAAGCTCAATAAGAACACGTAGAAAACAGTTAAGCAAATGCACAGAAGAGACTGATCGAAAAATCGGGTAAGAAGGTGACGACAGTGGCCCATGAAGTCAGACAGGAGTAAGTGTAAATGACAGTGAGCCACACCCGCTGAGGAGGGGAAACAAAATGATGGTCAAAAGTGGAGACAGGGAGATGTTCATGAACCCGGGACCAGCTGTGGCTTCGGGTCTCATGTGTCCTGTGTAAACAGCAGTCGTTCACGGCGTGCGGGGCTGTGGACGAGACCCCCTATCCTCAGTGATCCTCTGAAACATGGTGAGGGACCGAGCGAGCACGTCGCACTTCCCGGGAGAGCGGCCAGGCAGCACCGCAGCAAGAACAGCCCGCGCTTCCCTGATTAGAGGCCGAGACAGCCCGAGCGTGGAGCCCAGGGGGTCCAGAGCAGGTGGGGGACTCCCGAAGCACATTTAAACTGAGCTGAGTGTCCGTGACACTGAGGCTCTCGCACCTGGGCGTCCCTGACCCGTCCTGCTCTCTGGGCCTTGAACACGCTCAGTCGCTTGCTGTGAAAAGCACATGTCGATTCCCTAGACGGGGGGTACAGTGTGCACCCATCACAGCCCTCCCAGGGTAGCAAAGAGCATCCTGCTCCCCAGGACCCGCGAGAGAGACGTGGAGGGAGGTCGATTCCCCTCAGCACAGGTGTCCAGAGACACGGAGCCACCGCCACCCGGGGTGGACTACACTACCACGACAGAGCCGTGACAGCACCCCAAGGAGAAGAGGCCGTCAGAGCCCAGGGTGTGAGAGGGCGCCGAGAACGGAACAGGCACGGAAGGCTCTCACACGCGGAGAGCGAGGGCCGTGAGGTCAGGGGCTCATTCAGAGTGCCGGATGGGCCACGAGAGAAGACGGACAGGAGAGGTCGGCCTGGGACAGAGACGGTGGGAAGGTCCTGTCTCGGGAATCTGCAGAAAATATCCTTTCTTCTGGATTTTTCCATCTTCAACATTGACCCTAGAGGGGAAAGAGAACTGAGTACACACATGGTGCTTTCATGGTGAACATTCTCGTTCTCTAAGAACCTGCTCACCCACACAGGAGCCCACTTCCCAATCCCATTTCCTGCCGGGCAGCAGCTGCCATGGTCACAGGCGGGGAGACCCAGGCCTCTTCCCCAAGGTAAATGCCGGGAGCTCGGGAGCTCGGGAGCTCAGCCCCTGGCTGGGGAGCGATTATCACTTCACCTGTAAGTGCACTGACAGGGGTTGCCTGGGGGTTGAGAGGACCCCATTAACAATAATAGTCAAGTTTCACGCTGGTGCTAATGGTAGATCTTCAGCCTGAGCCATCAACTGAGAGAAAGAGAAAGGAGCAGAGGAGAGACGAGACGAGACGGTGACAGAGAAGATGGACAGAGACAGAGACAGAGAGAAACAGAGAAGATGGACAGAGACAGAGACAGAGACAGAGCGACAGGACGAGACGGCATCAGAGAGAGACGATCAGGCAAAACAGACGCCTGGAAGAGACGAGATGGGGTGACGCTGTGAGGACACGAGGTCTGGGAGCCAGAGAAGGAGAACAGAGCTGGGCTGTGGTTCCCGCACTAGGGTTTTGTTCCCAGTATTATTATTTTTCGATTTTAGTGACTTTGTACAAAAGGGCCGCCTGAGAGTAATAAGGACTCCGAGTACCGATTCCAGAAACCCAGGAACCCGTTCAGAACCCATCCTTAAGATTTCGTCGCAGTGGAGTCATTTCCAGGACGCAAGTTCAAGCAGGAAGACGTTGCCCCAGTGTTGCCAGGGGCACGGAGGGAGAGAGGCAGGCCTCGGCACCCCGCTGTGTCGGATACCACGCTTTGTGTAGGAGAGGTATAAGAACAAAAAGATAGGGGGCCAGCAGGTGGCATGGTTGTTAGGATGCTGGACTCCCACTTGGCTGACCTGGGTTCGAGACCTGGACCCAGTAGCTTGAAAACGATGCCGGGCACATGTGCGTGTGTACCTAAAATCCCAATAGGAGAATGGAGAAGAGACTGGGGCATGGCCATCCCCCCTGGGAGGTGATACCTCACTTTCCCTGTCTCTGCATGTCTCTCGATATCTCTCCGTCTCTCTCAAGAGAGTGCCCACGTCCTATGGGGGGACCTAAAAATGAAGAAATGACGAGAGTAGAAACAGCAGAGTGTCAGGCGGTCTGCCTGTGTTGTCACTGTCGGAGTCGAGGGTGGAGGCTACAGCCTTGCGGTCCGATTGGCAGCAATCTTCCCAGCCCTCCAGTTCCCATCGGTGCGCGTCCTTGCCAGCAAGACGTGTCTCTCGAAAGCAGCATAGACATGGCTTCTGCTTTCGTGTGCACTCAGCCAGTCTGTGTCTTCCGACGGGAGAATCAAGTCCGTTAAGATTCAACCTTATTATTGGTAATGATACAAGTGAAATTCGTAACAGGCTGGAAGATGGTAAGGGCCTTGAGAGGGAAGGGGAGGGAGAAGAAGCTGGTGTTCTCCCGCAGTGGAGAAGGGCCTGCCCCAGGTCTCCTGCCACCTGCAGTGGGGTCGCGCCCCAGGTCTCCCGCCGGCTGCTGCTGAAGGGTTCTGGTCTCCACAACCTCATGAGCCGTACCCTTGACAGGCAGTGAGACAGGCAGGTGACGGAAAGGGAGACGTGGGGGTACAGAAGCACACGCACAGCCGCCACCTGTCTCCACGAGGGACCCTCACTAATAGGACCTCTGTCCTGGAAGGGACTGTAGAGCAGTAAAACCTGAAGGGGGCGTTCGAGGTGGTTCTGGAGTTTCTGGAATCAGCTCTCTAGCTGGGTGAGCCTGGAAGACAGCAGGACGCTATTCCACAGTGAGGAGGGCACTGAGGTGCAGGCTGCTGTGACAACAGGAAATGCACAAATATCAACGCAGGTTCTCCTGCTGAAAGTGGACAAGGGGCGGGCATCGTGGCCAGCGGGCATCGTGGCCAGGCGTGCAAAACCTTTGCACGTTTGTGAAACAGCTGCGTGTAATGAGGCTGCCTGGTTTGTCACCGGAGAAAGCAGAGAAAGAAAAGGACGAGCTCAGTCAGGGACCACGCATGTGACCCGAGGCTTCTGCCATCCCTGACCGAGACTGACCTTCTGTAGCCACAGGGCTGAGCATGCAGAGAAGCAAACCCAGGGTCTCATTATCCAAGCAACTGGGTTACACTGCGGATTGAAGCCCCAGCATCGGGGGACGGCTGCTATTGGAGCGGGGTATTCGGGCAGCAGGTGGTGTGGGGGTTAAGGTGCTGTCCACTTCCTGGTGGCATTCCCGGACCCAACAGCTGTGTGCACCAAAGTCCCAAGGAGAACGGAGGAGAAAGGATTGCAGCGTGGCCATCTCCTCCGTGGGGATGATGTCTCACTTTTTCTCCCTTTGGCGAGCGCATGTGTCCTGTAACAAAAACTTTTTAAAAAAAGACGAAGTGCAGGCGCTCACTGGGGGAAGTGGGGTTTCGAAGGTTGGCCTGGGGGCGTGTGCAAAACCCTGACGCACCTGGTGATGTTGGCTCCCTGGTTTCTGGTGACTCTGCCCGCGGGAGCGTCTCCACTCACGTCCACAGGGAGAAAACCTGCCTTCCCTGAGGGCTACGGTGGGCTCCTCCGACGGTTACCTGCCAGGCGGTGAGGACTGTCCTCGGACCCGCCCACAGCCCTCTTTACCTCCAGACCTGTAGCAGACCAGCATCCCACCAGACCTTCAGTGAGCACCGCAGTGGGAGGGGAGCGTACGCAAGTGCGGTGCGCGTCTACGTAACTACTGTTGTCTTTGTGGTTGTTTTAGAGGTTTTCGCTATAGGGCGCGTGCGCTCACCAGAGAGACAGAGAGACAGAAAGCGAGAAATCACCCCCCAGGGGGGATGGCCACACTGCAATCCCTTTTCCTCCATTCTCCTCTCAGGATCCTAGGCACACACGCACACGCGCCTGGCGTGAGTTTAAGCCACCGGGTCTGGGACTTGAACCACAGTTGACTACATGGGTGTCCAGCGATGTAGCCGTTACTCCATCTGCTGGTCCCATTACTGGTTTTTAATGTGTACACACAGGCATCTGGGTAACGGGTGTGAGATAATCCCTAAGCTGAGTCAGAGGGCCCTCTGCTGCCTCCCCAAGACCGTACAGTAATATTGCAGCTCTGGGAAGTAGAAATGGCTCCCGCAGTTGTCTGGCTGACTGGCTGAGTCGTGGAGCAACAGTGGCCCCTGTGGGCGAATCAGGCATGCCTCGCCTGGCTTGGCTTGCTGTAGGGGGAGGCGTGCGAAGGGCAGGGAACTAGAGTGTCAGAATGTGTTCGTTTACCAGCAACTCCCTCACTTTGGAAGGGACCGGAAATCACACCTGTTACCAGTACTGTGAAGAACAAAGCTGTTAGGGGCACCTGGCCTCTTGAAGACCTCTGCGCTTGGTCCTCTTTGTAGGCAGAACTTACGGTGGGACTACTGCTCTTCACTTGGAAAATCTAAATGTCAAGGGAGGGATTGGATCCCAGAAAGGCGGTGGCCAAGTGGTGGCACTTACTGACAACAGGTCAGGTGGGTGTGGCTACCACACGCACAGCAGTCAAAGAGCCCAACAGTCCAGCCTGAGAAGGCCTAGGGCACTGGCCGGGCATCGCGGGCTTTCTAGAACTCAACTGGCGGGCAGCCCACTGAGTTGTCCCTTGGCCTGCATGACCCACATGTGGGTGACATGAACAAAAGCCTAACCCAGGGGGCACTGCAGGTGGCATGGTGATTAAGGAGCTGGACACTTGCACATGGCTGATCACAGTTTGAGTCCCAGACCTGGTGGCTTGCTTTCTCACTTTCTCTCTCTCGTGTCTCTCTCTGGTCAGTTTAAAAAATAAACTAATGAATAACCAAAATTAAATAAATAACTCTTAAAAAAAAAAGCCTAACCCAGACATCAAAGCAGAGAGGCACAGCCCTTCAGGCCACCCCAGACCTGAGTCCGTTTACTGACCCACAACCCCTTGAATTAAAGGGAAGCCCAGATCCTCTTGAGAAAAGTCCCTGGTGCACTGCCAAAAATCTGCATTGCTAAGCTTTCTCCCAGTCTGCCCCACGAGATCTAGGCCTTTTGCTGAAGTAGCTGTGCCCTGCGGAAGACGGGACACTGGGTGCAGCGTCCTGGACATTGATGCTGAACTGACACAAAGTCCAGCAGACCCTAAGCACTGCCGTGATCCTCCAGTCAGAGCAAGGACCTGCGCAGGTCAGGTTATCAGAGGCGAGCCAGTGCAGGCCTATCTCCTGGCTGTGTGCACCCCATTGTGCGACCGTCTGCAATTCCCCAGCGCGGTTGCAGTGTGTCCACTAAGCAGGCGGCAGAATCCCTCACAGTGGCCTACACTGTGGAGTGAGGGGCTGTGACGGTGGGAAAGGGCAAGTGCTGGCCGCTGAACGACCTGGGCACAGGGCGTGGCAAACCCAGAACAGCTGCAGAGACGCGGCCATGGAGGAGCGGAAGAGGGCGGGGCTGAGACTCCTACCACGCCCCCTTACCCCACCCGCATGGCCTGTGGAGCTGGCAGACGATCGCGTAACATGCTCCTGAGTTGTCGCAGCCTTACAGGTGTTTTCACTGGGTTCCTTAGGGTTTCTGTGCGCATCATCCTGTCATCTACAGGTGGGACAATTTAAGTTCAGCTTCTCAGTTGCGTGCCTTGTACCCACTCCTGTGTGGTTGTGTTGGACAGGACTTCCCTTACTACGTGGGAGAGGAGTGGGGAAGTCAACAATCTCGTCTTGTTCGAGTTTTGAGAAGAACCGCTTTCAACTTCTCCCCGCTGAGTACGATGTTAGCCGTGGGTTTTAAGGAAGGTCCCCAACACACCTATTCTTTGACAGTCTTAATCATGAAGGGATGTTATACCTTATCAAATGAGTTTTCGAATTAGTTGATGCGATCAAGTGATTCTTATCTTTCCGATAATGTGATGGACACTTCTTGTTTCGCATGTCGAACCATCCTTGCTCCCCTGGGATAAGTCCTACTCCGTTGTGCCGTGTAATTTTCGAATGTGTTATTGAAGTCGGATTGCTACTAATTTCGTGAGGGTTTTTGTGTCTGTATTCACTGGAAGTGTCAGTGTGTCATTTCCTTTTCGTTGTTGTATCTTTTGTTATCAAGTTGATGGCGGCTTTGTAGAATGAGTTTGGGGGATCAACTCCATTTGGTAGTTTTGGAATAGTCTGAAGAGAATCGATGTTAATTTTTCTGTAAAGGATTTGTCAGATTCAGCAGTGTGGCCATCTTACATGCACTTAGGCTATTCGGGCTTTTTGTGTCTTCCTGATTCAATCTGGGTAGGCTTACGTGTCCTGAAACGTGTCCATCTCGTCAGGTTTTCCGCTCGTCACCACAGTTGCTTATAGCAACCCCGGATGAGGTTTTGTATTTTCGCCATATTTGTTGTAATGTTCTCTGCTTCATTTCTCACTTCATTTATCTGTGCTTTCTCTCTTTTTGGATTTTGTTTATTCTCTCAAAGAACCAGTTTTCACTTCATTGACGTTTTGAATTATTCTTTATCTGTTTTATTTATTGCATTTATTACATCTGTTTCTTCTCTGATCTTCATCGTTTCTTTTGGGTCTCGCTTGTTCCTACTGCCCAGCTCCTTGAGATGCATCACCATTTTGTTTACTCGCAGTCTTCTCATTTTTTACTGCTCGGAGCACTAATTGCTATAAACACCCCTCTGTGAACCGCCTGGCTGTGTTTCTGAGATACTGGAGTGCACTACATTCATTGTCATTTATTCCAAAGTGTTTTAAGTTTCATTTTTAATTTTTTCAGTCGAATCATAATCACTCAAGATCATGTTGTTTTGTTGCCATATATTTGTGTATTTTGAGTGCTTATTGTTGAGTTTAAGTTTAATTCCATTATGGTCAGAGAGGATCCTAGAAAAGACTTGTGTTCTCTTAAATTTGTAGAAAGGTTTGTTTTGTGTCCTGTTATGTAGCCAATCTTAGAACATGTTCCATATATCACACACAGACGTACACACAAAGGTTGTATTCTGTGTTTGCTGGATGAAGTGTTCTGTAAATGTGAGTCGGGTCCATTTGTTTATGGCATGACTTTTTGTTAATCTTTTTGTTTAATTACTTATAATTAGACTATCTAGCCTACAGTAGAAATGGGGTATTGCGGATTCAATACTGAATGTATTACAGTCTATGTCTCTCTTAGGTCTCACATACCCTCTTCTGTATTTTGGGGTGCCCTTATATTGAGGGTGTGTAAATATTTATAATTGTGATATCTTCTTAGGTAGTTGATCCCATTATGGGGATATCATGTCCCTCTTCTCCTTTTACAAATTTTAGGTTGAAGTTTTTTCATCTGATATTAAGGTAGCAACATCCATTATTGTCTCTTCCATTTTCATGAATGACATTGGAAAATGTCACTTTCACTTTCGCTCTGTGTGTGTGTCTTTACCAGAGAGCTGTGTTTCTTGCAAGAAGTATATAGAAGTCTTCTGCTTTCTTTTTTTTTTTTTATTTTTAAAGGTTTTTTGCTATAGGGCACGTGCGCTCGCCAGACAGACAGAGAGACACAGAGAAACAGAAAGTGAGAAATCACCCCCCAGGGGAGATGGTCACGCTGCAATCCCTTCTCCTCCATTCTCCTCTCGGGATCTTGGGCACGCACGCACACGCACCCAGCATGAGTTTAAGCCACTGGGTCCAGGACGCGAACCGCAGTCGACTATATGGGAGTCCAGTGACATAGCCATTACGCTAACTGCTGGTCCCAAAGTCTTCTGCTTTCTTACCATTTAGCCAATCTACATATTGTGATTGTGGAGTTTAATATGTTTATAATTAATGATATTATTGATATGTACAAGTTTACAGCTGCCATTTTATTGGTTGGCACCTGATTGTTGTACGTTTTCTTTCTTCCTGTTTTCTTAAGTTACTGTTTTTCTTTGCTATTGGGTAGATGTCCATAGTGGAGGATATTGAGTCATTTCTCTTTCTTTATTTCATTCTTTTTTTTATTTATTAATTCACTTTACACCATCACAACACACAAATGAATTTTCCATCCAAAATACACTGTGCATTGGCTCAATCAAGCACATCCACATACATGTTCTCAGCAAATAGTTTTCCAATTCTTACGTCCTGCATACCTTGCC
>NW_006207526.1:64321-71047 GCF_000334495.1 Tupaia belangeri chinensis
GGCCCCCCGCCCGCCCCGGAGAGGCAGCTGAACGCCGGGCAGAGCCCCGGGTGGGGGGCCCGCCTCCCGCCGCCGCCTCGCTCGGTGCGGGTTCCGGGGGTGGCGGGGGCCCGCAGCCGGCTCATTTCTCTTTCTTGATGGCATGGTTGTTCTACTGTTGGGTTTTAGAGGGTCAGGTGTTTCCATAACGGGATTTATTTTTCCTTTCATTTCCAGATGTAGAACTTCCTTAAGAGCAGGTTCCATAAGGTGAATTCCTTTCGTTTTTACATGCCTAGAAATAATTTTATTTTTCCTTCAGATCTGATGGAAAGTCTTGCTGGGTATAATACCATTGGTGGAAACTTTTTTAGGTTTGTTGGGTTTTCTTTGATAATTTTGAACACATCATCCCATTTTCTTCTGGCCTTTAAGGTTTCTGCTGAGAGATTCAAGACTAGTCTGATTGAATGTACCTTTTGTAGGTAACTCAGCCTTATCTCTACCGCTTTTCAGGATTTTTCTCTTCAATTTCTGACGTTTTGGCTGTAATATCCCTTGGAGGATGTTGAATCCATTGTTCTACAAATGTACTGGATCTGGATGTTTGTTATCTCTAGCCACCTTAATCATCGTGCCACCTGCGTGCCCAAGAATGAACCATGTCAAGTTTAGATACTCCTTTCTCATTGTGGTCTAACCTGCTGGTGATGTTTCTCACTGATTATTTGATTTCCTGTTTTGTATTCTTCATCTCCAAGTTTTCTGTTGAGTCGGGATGTTTGCTGTTAACCCTCTCTTCCATGTTGGGCATTGTTCTCATCACATGACATTCTTTGTGTTCTTTTGTAGCTCGTTGAATTTTGTTACCATCAATATTCTAAAATCCACTAATGACTTCGCTGTGATTTCCTACATTTTGTCTGCGGTTAGTGTGGAGTTAGTGTGTTCCTTTGGGAGAGAGATGTTTCTTCATTCTTTTTCTCTTTCTTGGATCCTGCATTTATTTATTTATTTATTTATTTATTTATTTATTTATTTTGTCATTAGATGGGGTACTTACTTCTTTCTAATTTCTAGGTTAAGTTTTTAGTGTCAGAGTTTTATTCCATATTTGATTTTTTGTTGACTTGTCTTACTTTCGGTCTTTATTTATTGAAGGCCTTGTATATTTTCAGAGACATCAAGTGGGGCACGTTGGCTTCTGGGCCAACATATTTGGGTTCTAAGTGATAACAATATTGTCCATTCATGTTCTACTTACAGAGGAAGGAGGTTTCCTTTAACGGCTACCAGGCACTGTGGTTCCCTGAGGTTGCAGGCCCCGTGTAAAGCAGGGTCTTCCCGTGTGGGAGGAGGCCAAGTCAAAAAGCAGCTGAAAAGAAACCATGACCTCTGCCTTGGGTGGGCAGCATGCAGGAAGGACGGAGGGATTGGTGAGACGTGGCAGACCGTGGCCTGTGCTGTAGTCAGCTGTGCAAGTTCTATAGACAGAGGTTCTTTCTGCTCAGGAGGCAGATTATCTGCACAGACGTGGCGCCCTCTGCAGGTGGCTCCATGCTGGTGAGTATGGCAGCTGCTGTCCCCGCATACCGGGGCTGGACAGAACCTCGTGTGAAGCTGCAAGGCTGGGCGGGTACCATCACTGTGCACAGGGAGGCAGGGGTGGGACTAGGGGAGCTAGGGGAGCAACTGGAGCCGCTCTGCCCCCTGGGATCCAGGGTCAGGCTGTGGGAACCCTACCCTCCCTCAGCAAGACCAGCCGCAGGGGCCTGTGCATGTCTTTGCAACTGGAGAGCTGAACTGGAGCTGCTGCCCTTTTACAGGGACGTGGGCAGGAGGAAGGGACACTTGGGTCGGCTTATTACAAAGGCTATGTGGATGGTTGAGCAGGCTCCCAGAGGCGCTGATGCCATGGTCCAGGAGAGAGGACGAGGACCGGAAAGGCCGGGGTATGGAGGAAGAAGAGGGATGAGCTGGGTGAGGTTCCAAAGGCAGAAGCAGCAGCACAGGGCCAGGGGAGCTGCTGGGGGAGAAGAGGAGACGCGATGCCTCTGAGAAGCCAGTTCCGGACACCTGCGTTTCCAGAGGGGGACACCCAGACTATGAGGCACCCCACTCCCTTCTCTGTCTGTTCATAGACTCTGTAGCCCCTCCTGGCCTCTGGGAACGTGGGCCCCTGCATGTCTGTGGGTCCTGAAAGCCTCTCGCAGCTCCGAAGGCCTTCACGTTTCAGCTCTGCCCAGGTGGTGTCCCGGTGCGTGGAGCAGGGGCCGAGGTGCCTGCTGGGGATGGCCGGCTCTGCGTCCTCCTGCTGGTTCTCGGTCAGAGCTGCCTGGTTCCTGGGGCGGTTCTCCAGGGCGCCTCTGTCTGTGCCCCTAGTCCGGGTCCTTCCTCTCTGCCCCCCAGGCCCTGAGACCCTTCTTGTGGATGCAGTGTCCACTCGGCCCCAGGGGTCTGCACATCTCTGAGCCCTGCTGCTGGCTCCTCCAGGCAGGATCTCCCCGGGTGGCCCACCACAGCCCCCTGACCTTGGGCCCCTGGACAGGTATCGGAAGCTCTGGGGCTGGGGCCAGGAGTTGAGGAGGACCCTCTTGTCTGACTGGACCTTGCTGCCAGGTGCACCGACATGGCTCGTCCTCCGGGGGGACACTGGGCTGTGGACCCCAAGGTGGCCTGTCCACCCAAGTGACCCTGTGCCCACTGCCCGGGCTGGCCCTGCGCTGGGTGTGTTGCAGAGTGAGAGGAAGCGACCACCCCGTGCCAGCCTTTCTGTCTCCCCTCCCCACCCCGAGGCTTCTCCCCTTTCCAGCTAAGAAAGAACTTGGTTTGACTTAAACGTCCCTAACCGTGTCTGTTGGGCTGCCTACCACGGCCTGGCCTCAGGACTTGGACCTCCGTACACTGGAGCCTCCGTGGCACCACCCTGTGCTCAGGAGGGAGTGGGACACCTTTTGAGCACCCTCCACTGAGGCAGGCTGAGCACACTGTGAGGAGCCCCTGACCCGCCTGCCTGCCCTGGGTCAGGCTCAAACACAGGGCTTGCACGAGAACAGCTGGGGCGGGCAGCTGAGAGTTAGCCAGAGATGGGACAGTCAGAGCAGAGAGAGACAGAGACAGACTGACAGAGATGTTGAGACAGAGAGACAGAGAAAGACTAATTCATAGAGAGACAGTCAGAGACGGAGTGAGCTATTCAGAGACGCAGAGAGACAGAGAGATGCGAGATAGAGAGACAGAACGTGCCCCAGGTGGAGAGCCGAGAAAGGCAGTCTTGACGCCCCAGGAGACGAGGTGCAGAGCTGGGGCTGGGAACGCACCAGGAGGGGCGGAGCCTGAGCGCAGACGGAGCTTGAGCTCACGCACAGCAAGGCCGGGCAGCGCCGGGCACCCACCCTCCTCAGCGAGAGCTGACCGGGCTTCTGCTCAATCTCTAGAAATATCATTTATTCCTCATATATAGTATTACTCATGCAGATTGTTTTTCTACTTTATTTATTTAGGGTTTTTTTAATGGAGAAAAGATAATCGTGTGTATTTATGGGGGAGAAAGTGGCGTGGGTGAATGTTTACGTGTTTCTTCTGCCCTTCAGGGTCCCGCCTGTAGGCCCCGGAGACACCACCTGAGCCCCCGCGGCTGGCTTTCTCAGACTCACACAAATTAAGGCGCCTCGCCCCCTGGTGGCCAGTGACCTGTGGTTTTGTTCTGATTTGAGCACAGGGAGCCCTCTGACCTTGTCAGGGCCACAGAAAACCTGCTGGTCCGAGCTGACTCAGGGACTCCTGACACGTGTGTGTGTGTGTGTGTGTGTGTGTGCACGCGTGAGTGCGCATTCATGTGAGTGCACGTGTGCTCAGGCCTGTGTATGCAGGTATGGGCAGGCGGGTTAGCTCCCCATGGCACCCCGGCACGTGTCCCCTGAGGTGCCCCCTGGCTGGTCCCTGACACACACAGCCCAGTAGGAAACCCTGGCATAAGGCTGGGTCATAGGATGAACAAGTCCAGCCCTGTAAGGAGCACGTGGGCGGGGCGGGCTGTGGGCCGACGTGAACCGGGCCGTCCTGTGAATGCCATCATGTCATACACCTGGGACAGGACAATCTTTCCAAAAGAGGGAGCGAGCGGGGGAGCGAGCCGGGGAGCGAGCAAGGCCAAACACCGACACCTCTCGGTAGCTTGTTTCCCTCTGCTCTGAACGACTGTGACGGCCCAGGACCCGACCCAGGGCTGCCCATGGCAGGGCCGTAACAGATTTCCAGGTGAGCAAAGCACAGCAGGACCCAGAAACTGGGTCAGCTCAAAGCTGCACGAGGGCAGCCCAGGTCAGCCATGGGCCTGCAGGAAGGTGCGTGGGTGGCTGGGCAGGTGACTTTGCAGAGTCTCCGGGACCAGCTGGGTGGCATGGCGGCAGGGGGAGTCTGGAAACTACTGATGTCCCTGGGACTCCGAAAAATGCTAAGTGACTGAACTGGGTCTCTGGAAACTGCCAGGGAACTGTAGCTGGGACTCTACTGATGACTGTTGCTGGGACTCTGGAAACTGCCAGGTAGTTGGGCCTCTAAGCAGCTGTGTGGCCTGCGCCAAGCTCTGCAAAGGACTGGGCACAGCTTCTGGAAGACGCCCAGCAGGGGTGGGAGGGACCCCTGGAGGCTGCAGCTCCCAGAGCTGGATTAGAGCCCTCCAGGCTGCAGCTCCTGTCCCCAGGAGAGCTCGCTGCTGCCTTCCAGTCCAGGATGATCCCAAGGGGAAGCCTCCATGGGGGCTTCGAAGTTTCCCAGGTGACCTCCCGTCACCTCCCGTCACAGGGCCAGCCAGGCCTGGGGTCAGCGTCTGGAGAGGGCTGCGTAAGTGCTGAACTCAGTCGTGGGCTCCCTGGACTGAGGGGACACGGCAAGGGCTGCCCCCTGCGTGAGCACCTTGTGGTCCAGCTGAGCGTAGGTCACTTCCTCGGGGCTCTCTGCAGTGGGGGGCTAAGGGAGAGATGCAGGGTGAGTCAGCTCCTAGGGGTGCCTGGGGCTGTGGGGACGAGGGAGCCACCTCCAAGGGCCCTCGCGATGGCCCTCTGGAATCGCATCGCTGGGCAGTGCCCTCCCACAGGATGTCGGGACGCTCTGCCCCACCAACAGCATGTGGCAGAAGTGATGGCATGTCATTTCCAGGGTGGCCCCGAAGGCGTGGTGGCCTCTGCCCTCTCCTCTCCCAGTTCCCTCTCCCCGGAAGAGGCCAGCTGCCCTGAGGCCCTGCCCACAGCCCTCCTGAAAGTGGGTACCCCTGCCCAGGCAGCCCCGGTGGCCCTGCTCCACCTCTCGATGGCAGCCTCGGGAGAGACCCTGAGCCAGTGCCACCCAGCGAGGCCACTCCTGCGCTCTGAGCCCGACACTGCCAAGTGCTCAACTGCCAAGCTCGGGGCTCTTCATTTGCAGCAGTAGTTAATACAGACTTACCGGGGTGTCCGTCTGTCTGTCCGTCTCAGGGAGTCTGTCGACCGTGGCCACCTCTGGAGGGAGAGGACCAGCAGTCAGTTCTCTGGGTGGACATCAGGACACAAGTTCCCTGGCATCCCCCACAGCTTCAGAGTCCACCCTGCACCCCATGTGGAAGCTTCTAGAATGTCCCGAACATCCTCCCTCCCCAGTTGCTCCTACTCCCGTCTCCAGGCCTGTCCCCCCCTTGCCCTCACCGGGTGTCCTCTCCGGGGCGGGGACGTCAGCAGCTGGGCGGGGCCTGCGGGAGAAGAGCACGTGGGCGTTGGGGCGGCCTGTGGGCAGGGCACCGGGCGGGCCAGGACCCCTCGGGGCTCTCACCTCTGCTGCGGCCTCTGCTCCTCATCCCTGCGGCCGGGCGGCCCTGAGGACAGTCGTGGGATCGAATTAAGGAGGGAGGTCTTTCCAGCACCTCTGACCGCCTGCCTAGGCCACCCCGCCCTCCCTGGCACCTACCACTTTTCTTCTGATGCTTGCGATGGAGGAGGACGAGGCCCAGGAGGAGGAGGCCCAGGAGGAAGACCGCGGAGACCCCGAGGACAGCAGGAAGGTATTCTGGCTTCAGGCCTGCCGTGGCAGGGCGGTGTGGTCAGGGGCGACGGCGCGGGCTCCGGGCAGGGTGCCCTGGCTGAGACCTACTGTGCGGCCCGCGTGCTGCACGTCTGCCATGCGAGGACTTCCGCCTAGCGTCTCTCACGTCCCAGCCCCCGGGGCCACCAGCCATCACTCCCAGCCAGGGCCGTGGAGCTGGGAGGGCGAAGGTCCCCTGTGCCCAGCACACAGCTGGCCACGGCAGGCTGGAGGCTGACCACACCTGCCCCACGAGCCCCACAACAGGCTACACCCCAGGCTCCTGGTCCTCCGCCCAGCACTCACCGCCATGGCCGCTGTCGTGGACAGGCGTCTGCGTGGGTCCTGGCAGGGAGGAGCCCGGGGGTGGGTCAGAGGGTGCAGCTGGAGGAGAAAGCTCCGAGTTCTCCCCCTCTCACCACAGAGGGGCCCGCTTCACCCCACGATTCCCTGACCCGCTCCGTCGGGACAGCCCTGCCCAGCAGGACTCTCCGTGTGGTGGAGATGGCCTCCTTGCACTGCCCGCTGCCGTGGCCGCACGTGGCTATGGGCTCACTGAAACCCACCCAGCGTACACGAGTGAGGAGTCGGGTCCTCGGCCGCACGGGTCGCATCGGAAGGGCTCGGTGGGCACATGTGCTAAGGCCCTCAACCAGGTGGCCCCCGCCCGGCCATCCACCCCAGGCCACGCCT
>NW_006207526.1:71214-112368 GCF_000334495.1 Tupaia belangeri chinensis
CCGCCACAGGGGGGCCCGCTTCACCCCACGATTCCCTGACCCGCTCCGTCGGGACAGCCCTGCCCAGCAGGACTCTCCGTGTGGTGGAGATGGCCTCCTTGCACTGCCCGCTGCCGTGGCCGCACGTGGCTATGGGCTCACTGAAACCCACCCAGCGTACACGAGTGAGGAGTCGGGTCCTCGGCCGCACGGGTCGCATCGGAAGGGCTCGGTGGGCACATGTGCTAAGGCCCTCAACCAGGTGGCCCCCGCCCGGCCATCCACCCGAGGCCACGCCTGTCACTCCATCCAGACTAAGTCCTGAGGCCTCGGGGAGCAGGGCAGAGGGCCCGGGGCCAGGGCACCCTCCTGCTGCATTCTGCGGGGGCTGCCACTCTCATGCCGCGTCACTCCTGCTCCCCCCCCGCCTCATCACTCCCACTCTCTCTGCCCCGTGTCACCCCCCCACCCCTGTCACTCCCAAGCTGTGCTGGACCTCATGGAACCAGAGCAGGGCAAGCCTGGGAGAGAGTTGGGATTGTCTGGAGTTTCCGGTCTGGACTCTTATACGAGACACCTCAGGCTGATGACACGCAGGGGTGAGGATGACCTTGGCCCAAAGGCCGCCCCGTGCCGTCCAGCCCTGGTCTGGGGCCACCCTCGTCCCTACGACCTGCCTGGTGGGAGGGAGCCCACCACAGGACATCGCACCTTGGTACCTTGGGTTCCAGCTCCAGGAGAGGGGCTTCCCAGCTTCCTAGAGAGAAGGAGCCCGTCCCTGCGGTCCGCCCCTCCCATCTCTGCAGCCCCTTCCCACGGCCAGCGGGGCAGCCCTGTGCCACCCGGTGCTGGGGCTGAGCGTGCAGGACACCTCGGTGCCTGGGGACCTAGGCAGGCTGAGGGCAGAGGGAGAGTGTGCAGAGGGGAGGGAGGGCAGGAGGAGGGCAGGGAGATGGAGGACGGCAACGGGGACAAGGTCCAGGGACCTGGGGACCTCCTCACCTGTCACCACCAGCTCCAGGGACTCGCTGCGCTCAGACCAGCCTTGAGACCGGACGTGATAGAGACAGTGATAACGCCTGGCCGTGTGTCCGCTCACTGCCTCGATGGGGAACCTGGCCTCCGTCCCAGATTGGCCGGGTAGAGATACATTAGTCTCATCCCTGAAATGGGTGTGTCCGCTCTCTGTCTCCAGCCGGAATGACTCAGCCCCAGCAGGACCCCGGCACACGATGGTCACAGGCTGCCCCTGGGGGATCACAGAGCCTGGCTCAGCTGAGATGGACGGTCTGGGCAGGGACCCTAGGAGGGAAGCAGAGCGGGGACCAGTGTCCACTGTGAGGAAGTTACCATGGCACACAATTTGTTTTAGTGCGCAAGTCAATGTTTTAGGAAATTTACAATTTTTTTGAGCAATTTTTTGCTACAAGGCATGTGTCCTTGCCAGATAGATAGAGACAGAAAGTGAGAAATCGCCCAAGGGGGATGGCCATGCCACAATCAATCCCTTCTCCACTCCCTCCTCGGGATCTTGGGCATGCTCGTGCATAAACCTGGCGTTGTTTCAAGCTGCCGGGCCTGGGACTCCAACTGGAGTGGACCACGTGGGGGTCCAGCTCCTGAACTACTGTGCTGCCTGCTGGCCCCAGGAGCCTTACAGTATTGCAGCCATGGCCACATCCAGCTTTAGAACACTCCACCACCCTGGGCTCGGGCTCATTCTGTGTGCGTGTGAACTCTCATCCCGCGGGGATGGCGCCCACTCGGCCCCCATCCCATGGGGACGGCTCCCACTTGG
Source organism: Tupaia belangeri chinensis (assembly GCF_000334495.1). NCBI lineage: Eukaryota > Metazoa > Chordata > Mammalia > Scandentia > Tupaiidae > Tupaia > Tupaia belangeri. The sequence goes on from NW_006207526.1 coordinate 72,992, forward strand.
CCCTCATCCCGCGGGGACGGCTCCCACTCGGCCCTCATCCCGCGGGTACAGCTCCTACTTGGAAACTAGTCCTTGACCAGCCATAACGTGGGCTTCGCTCAGGGTCACCCAGAACTGTCAGAGTGGCTGGGGTCAGCTGTCTGCTGCCAGGCTGGTATCCCCCCTTCCCCTTTACAGAGGTTCAGGGAGGGTGAGCGGGCAGGGGACAGGGAGCTGGCGTCTGGCATCCTTACTACTGAACGACTCAGCTGTGGGCTGAAGGGCAGCTGGCCGTCCCCTGTGGGGTGGGCAGGACCGGGCAGTCTGCAAAGCTCGGAGAGTCGGTGGGAGGGGTGGGTGAGGCACCGTCACAGATCTGCCACAGCAGACACCAGACAGGACAGTCCCCCGTGCTCAACACCAGCCCTCTGTTTCCACCCAGCTCTGAGTTCTCCTCTATGTTTCCTACCTTTAGCTCACTCTTATTTCTATCTCCTTGTTATTAAAGCTCTTTAAACCCCCACCTGGGGCCGGCAGGTGGTGTGGTGGCTGGGGTACTGGACTCCCACATGTCAACCATGGTTCGAGTCTTGGACCTGGTGGCTTGCTTTCTTACTTTCTCTGTTTCTGAGTGCACATGTCCTATAGCAAACTAAAAATAAAGATAACATTATTATTAATAATAAATACAGTTAAAAAATAAAATAAAATAAAATAAGCAACTTCATCTGTCTCAATCTGGCTGACGATGGGAAGAAAAGAGAGAGTTTGAAGTCATGGAACAGTAAGGTTATGTCAAGGTTAGCAGAATGGCACACTGACACAGAGTTAGGAGCAGAGGAGGGTGCCAGTCGGTGACATGGTGGTGAAGGGTGCTGGATTCGCACTTACCAACTGTGGTTCAAATCCCAGGCCTGGCGGCTTGCTCTCTCACTTTCTCTACCTCTCTCTCTGTCCCTCTCTCTCTCTGTGGTCAAATTAAAATAAATATGTAAATAAATAAAGCTAAATAAAATAATTAAAAAAAAAAAGTTTTACAAAAAGAAAAGAAGGGGCAGACAGGAGGGGCTGGCACGTGGCATGGTGGTTAAGGGTGCTGGACTCCCACACGGTCAACCGCGGTTTGAGCCCTGGACCTGTGGTCTGCTTCCTCACCTTTTCTCTCACGCGTGCGTATTCTCTCTCACTCTCACTCTCGCTCTCTCTCACTCTGCCCCTCTCTGGTCAAATTAAAATAAATACAGTTAAATAAAATAATTATTTAAAAGAATCCTTTCCATCTTTAAAAAAAAGAAGGAGCAGAGGGGAAGCAGGGCTGCCCTGCCTCAGTTCATCACCAAATCCCCCTGCCCAGGGTAGGGGTGAGGGAGCTGCCTCAGCCTTCAAGACCACCACCCAGGCTCCTGCAGTTGAAGAGGTGGAGGGTGGGGGCCACCTTTATTGTGCTAATTCCGCCCTACCCTCGCCTGCCCAGGAGCAGTTGGAAGCAGGGCTGCCCGGCCTCAGCTGCACCAAAGCCCTGCTGACCGGTGCAGGGTATGGCAGGAGGGGCTACCTCGGCCTGGGCCTGCAGTCCTCATTCCCAGCTCAGCCTCCCAGCCACGCAGGGACCAGAGAGGTTGGGGTATACAGGAGCCAAACATCGGTGAGCGCTGGAGGATTCTCTCCCACACTCATCCCAGCAGACACGGGAGAAAAACTCCTCTCTGTACATATAATCCCAGACTCCCACCGCGGACACCACGCTGCCACCCGCAGGAGAAGGGGACCTGGCCAGGCCTCACTCGCGTCACAGGCGCTGGAGCACGCGGCTGCCGGACCCACTCCAGAGAAGCAGCAGGAAGTGACTCCACCGCCAGACGCCGGAGAGTCAGCAGAGCCTCAAGGAGTGTGAGGAGACCAGAAAACGCTTCTCTCCCAGAGGGATAGCAACTCCTCACCAGCCATGATAGGACACAGAGCAGTCGTCAGATGCCACAAAAGGACTCATAATGTTTATTGTAACTAAATTCAATGAGATGCAACAGAAAACAGACAACCAGTTCCAAGAGATGAGAAGATCTTTTCATGGCTTGGAGGAGGAAATTCATCACCCGATAAAAACCTCCCTTGCAATTATTAACAGAAGCTTGGACCACGCAGAAGAATCTCTGACCTTGAAGACAAACTTCTGACTTCATCCAAGCAACAAAGAAGAACAGAAAAATGACCATTAAAAATGAGGTCAACACACATGAAAACCTAGACACCATTAAATGGCCCAATATTCTCACACTGGGTATTCCAGATGGGGAGAGGCTAAGAAAAGTCCCTTCTGTCATGTTTTATCTGAAGGCTTTCCAAATTTAGAGAGCCATACAGAAATCCAAATCCAGCACATGCGAAGAACACCAGATAGATTTAACATACGGAGATCCTCTCCAAGGCACATCACAGCCAAACTGGGGAAAAAATCAAAGACAAAGGGAATATTCTAAAAAGGCAAGGAGAAATGCCGAGTTACTAAGGTCGGACCTCTCAACTGAGACAAGGCACACAAGGGAAGAATGGGAAGACATCTTTAAAAACAGCGAAAAACAACTCCAGCCAGTAACACTCTACCTAGCACGATTATCCCTCAAACGTGAAGGAGGAATAAAATCATTCCCAGGTAAACGAAAGCTGAAAGAATTCACGAAAAGTAAGACAGCTTCTCAGGGAAGACATCAGGGACTACATCTGGGGGAGGAGAACTTAGGGGAGATGGACAGAAGTAAGAGAGCACAAAACAATGACCAAAATGAATGAATAACGATAAAGAGTAACCGAATGACAGGGCTCAGCCTCATCTATCAGTGATAACCTCGAGTGCTGGCAGATTAAATTCCCCAACCAAACAGAGAGTGGCTCGGTGGAAAACAAACAAACGAAACAGAAGCGCTCTGTGTGTTGCTTACGAGACACTCAGCTCACTGACAGAGACAGAGACCGAAAGTGAAGGGCTGCAAGAAGTCCTGCCATTCAGACAGAAATGGGGGACAGGCAGATAGAAAAGGTAAAGAGACAAAGAACAGCACATCGCTCTAAAGGGATTAGTTCACCAAGATAAAAGGACCAGAAATATTTACGTGCCCAGTTCCAGGGCACCCAAACATATAAAAACCCTGCTCTATCCAAAGGGAGACAGCACATTCGTCGCTGGGGACTTCAACAGCCCGCTGCCACCGCCGGACGGGTCCTCTCCACAACAAATAAACAGAGACACGGGACCGACTGGTCCGTGAACTGGAGGGACCTGACGGACACACAGTGCATTCCACCCCGCGGCTACAAACACACCTTCCCTCATCTCCCCGTGGGACATTTCCAAACTGACCACAGAACAGGCGATAAAACAAGCCTCCACAAGCTTAAAAGTACAGAAGCTACACCCAGCATCTCCTGCGACCGCAACACTATTAACCTTGAAATCGGTCACAGAAAGAGCTCTTGAAAATACATAAAAACAGGGCAACTGAACAACCTACCCCTGAGCGACTTTCAAACTGCGGAAGAAATTAAGGCTGAAGTCGAAAGATCGATTGAAAACCACTCCCAGTCTTTGGGACACAGCAAAAGCAGACTGAAGAGAGGCCTTCACAGCCGTTAGCGCTCACAGCAAAACCAGAAAGTGGCAAATAAGTAACATCACGTCTTGAGGAACTGGAGAAGCAACAACATATAAACTCCAACAATAACAGAAGAGAAGAAGTAATAAATATTAGGACTGAAATAAATGAAACAGAGAATAAAAGAACTACACACAAAAATCAATGGAACAAAAAAGCTGTTTTTTGAGATTATAAACAAAATTGACAAACTATTAGTAGCTAGACTAATCGAAAGAAACAGAGAAAGGACCCAGAGAGATAAAACTCAGTTACAAAGGGGCCAGCAGGTGGTGTGGTGGTTAAGGTGCTGGACTGCCACGTGGCCGACCTGGTTCAAGTCCCAGACCCAGCGGCTCCAAACAAGCCAGGCGCATGTGCGTGCATGCCTGGAATCCCAGGAGGTAGGGGAGAAGGGATCGTAGCATGGCCATCTCCTCGGAGGTGATTTCTTACTTTCTATCTCTCTGGTGAGTGCACACACCCTATAGCAAAACACCTCTCAAAAATAAATAAAAAATCAGCTACAAAGCTGGTAATATAAAAGTAATATATACTGGAAATACAAAAATTATGAGAGAATACTCCAAGCAACTATATGGCAACAAACCACAGAGCCCGGATGAGATGGGCAAACGTCTAGACACACGCAAGCTATGCAGGTTGAACTGGGATGAAGCAGAAAGCCTGAGTAGACCAATAACAAGAGGGGGCACTGAGTCAGCAGTAAATAGTCTCCCAACAAAGAAAGCCCAGGCCCACATGGCTCCACTTCTGAATTCTACAAAACTTTTTTTTGAAAGAATGATATTTTATTTAACTTTATTTATTTGCTTATTTATTTTAATTTGACTAGAGAGGGACAGAGTCAGAGTGAGAGAGAGACAAAGTGAAAAAGCAAGCCGCCAGTCTGGGACTCGAGCCATGGTTGGCCATGTGGGAGTCCAGTGCCTTTAACCACCATGCCACCTGCTGCCCCAAACTATTTCTTTTTCTGTATTTTTTTAGGTTTTTGCAATAACATGCATGTGCTTGCCAGAGAAAGAGAGTGAGTGGGAAAGTGGTACATCACCCCCAGGGGAGTGACCACACTATGCCTTCTCCTCTCAGGATTTCGGGCCTACATGTGCACGCACCTGGCATGATTTCCAGCCCGCCAGATCCAGGACTCACCAGTCAGCAGTATGACAGCTCAGGCCTTAACCACCACGTCGTCTGCTGGTCCCTCTGGTCCCTCCACAAGCTACTTCTAAAGATTCAAAAGGAAAGAACCATTCCAACCTCACTCTGTGAAGCCTCCATCAGAGATACCAAAAGCACAAAAGGACTTCATGGAAAAAGAAAACTACAGACCAATATCCCTGATGAAATGATGCAAAAATTCTCAGCAAGGCACGGGCAAGCCAATCCGACAGCACCTTAAGAGGGTCATACACCATGGCCAGGTAGGCCTTACCCCAGGACTGCAAGGACTTTCAGCACACACAAAGCAATACATGTAATGCACCACATTCATAGAAAGAACAGTAAAAGTCGTACAATCATACCTATCGATGCAGGAAAAGCATTTGATAAAAATACAACATTCCTCCATGATCAAGACTCTCAGCAGAATAGGGGCAGAAGGGACATTCCTCACCACAATAGAAGTCACATACAGGAGGCCAACAGATGGCATAGTGCTTATGTCACTGGACTCCCATGTGACCAACCATGTTTCAAGTCCCAGACCCTGGTAGCTTGAAAATCACACTGGGTGCATGTGCACATGTGCCCAAGATGCTGGGAGGAGAATGGAAAAGAAGGGATTATGGAGTGGCCATCCCTCCTCGGGCGGGGGGATGAGTTCTCCCTTTCCTTCTCACTGTGTGTGTCTGTCTCTCTCTCTCTGGTGAGTGCACACCGATAAAGAACTCCAATGAAGAAAGTCACATACGACAGACTCATTGCTAAAGCTGAAAGCTTCCCATTAAAAGTGGGAACAAGACAAGGTTGCCCACGTTCTCCACTTCTTTTCAACACAGCACTAGAAGTCCTAGCCAATGTAATCAGACAAGAAAGAAAAACAAAAGACATCCAGGTAAGAAAAGAAGAAGCTAAACTGTCCCTGTTTGCAGATGATATAATTATATACATAGAAAAGCCAAAGGAACCCACAAAAAACTAGAATTGATAAATAAATTCAATAAAGTAGCAGGAGACAAACTCAATAGACAAAAATCTATAGCATGTTTATACACCAACAATGAACAGACAGACAGAACTGAAGAAAGCAATCCTATTTACAATAATCATGAAACAAATAAGATACTTAGGAGCATACCTAACCAAAGAGGTGAAAGACCTCTACAAGGAAAACTATGAACAACTGAAAAAAGAAATTGAGTATGATTTTTTCCAAAAAAGAAGGGGAGACATCCTGTGGTTTTAGATGGGAAGAATCAATATAAGAAAATGTCAGTTCAGTTCTATGCAAATTAACATATTTAATGTGATTCTGATCAAATTGCCAGTAACATTTGTCTCAGAAGTAGAAAAACTACCATAAGATTTATCTAGAAACAGAGAAGACCCCATATCTCCAAGACAACAGTGCGAAAAAAAAAAAAAAGTAGAAGGCATCTCACTCTTACAGAACTTCAAAATATATTACAAAGCCGTGATAATAAAAACAACATGGCACAGAAAAAGGCACATAGACCAATGGAACTGAAGAGAATCTAGAAATAAACTCCGAATCATACAGCCAACTGATCTTTGACAAACGGTATAAAACAATGCAGTGGAGAAAAGAAAGTCTTTTCAGCAAATGGTTCTAGAAGACCTAGATATCCACCTGCAGAGAAATTAAACTGGACATTTAGCTCTCACTATTAACAAAGTCTCAAACTATTAAACTGTTGGTAGAAAATTGGGAAGACTTGAAGATATTGGAGTATGCAAAGATTTCTTAAATGAGACCCCTACAGCACAGGCAAAGATTGCAAAAATAGACAAGTGGGATTCCATCAAGTTAAAAGCTTCTTTGCAGCAAAGGAAACAACAATCAGAGTGAGAAGACAACCCTCAGAATGGAAGAAAATGTTTGCACATTATTCCTCAGACAAGAGATTGATAACCAGAATACACTGGGAACTCAAACAGCTCACCCATGAAAAAATGAGCAATCCAGTTTTAAAAAGGGCAAATGTACTCAATAGACAACTCTCCAAAAAAGACTTACAAATGGCCAAAAGGCATATGAAAAAATGTTTAAAGTCTCTTGTCATAAGGGAAATGCACATTAAAACCACAATGAGATACCATTTAACCCCAGTTAGAATGGCCAGCTTGTGGGACCAGCAGTTAGCGTAATGGCTATGTCACTGAACTCCCATGTAGTCAACCATGGTTCAAGTCCTGAACCCGGTGGCTTAAACTCACACCGGCCACGTATTCATGTGTGCCCAAGATCCCGAGAAGAGAATGGAGGAGAAGGGATTGTGGCATGGCCATCCGCCCTGGGGGGGGAGGGGGTGATTTCTCACTTTCTGTATCTCTGTCTCTCTCTGTCTTTCTGGCAAGCGCAAGTGCCCTATAGCAAAAACCTCTCCAAAAACAGGCGATAAAACAAGCCTCCACAAGCTTAAAAGTACAGAAGCTACACCCAGCATCTCCTGCGACCGCAACACTATTAACCTTGAAATCGGTCACAGAAAGAGCTCTTGAAAATACATAAAAACAGGGCAACTGAACAACCTACCCCTGAGCGACTTTCAAACTGCGGAAGAAATTAAGGCTGAAGTCGAAAGATCGATTGAAAACCACTCCCAGTCTTTGGGACACAGCAAAAGCAGACTGAAGAGAGGCCTTCACAGCCGTTAGCGCTCACAGCAAAACCAGAAAGTGGCAAATAAGTAACATCACGTCTTGAGGAACTGGAGAAGCAACAACATATAAACTCCAACAATAACAGAAGAGAAGAAGTAATAAATATTAGGACTGAAATAAATGAAACAGAGAATAAAAGAACTACACACAAAAATCAATGGAACAAAAAAGCTGTTTTTTGAGATTATAAACAAAATTGACAAACTATTAGTAGCTAGACTAATCGAAAGAAACAGAGAAAGGACCCAGAGAGATAAAACTCAGTTACAAAGGGGCCAGCAGGTGGTGTGGTGGTTAAGGTGCTGGACTGCCACGTGGCCGACCTGGTTCAAGTCCCAGACCCAGCGGCTCCAAACAAGCCAGGCGCATGTGCGTGCAATCCTGGAATCCCAGGAGGTAGGGGAGAAGGGATCGTAGCATGGCCATCTCCTCGGAGGTGATTTCTTACTTTCTATCTCTCTGGTGAGTGCACACACCCTATAGCAAAACACCTCTCAAAAATAAATAAAAAATCAGCTACAAAGCTGGTAATATAAAAGTAATATATACTGGAAATACAAAAATTATGAGAGAATACTCCAAGCAACTATATGGCAACAAACCACAGAGCCCGGATGAGATGGGCAAACGTCTAGACACACGCAAGCTATGCAGGTTGAACTGGGATGAAGCAGAAAGCCTGAGTAGACCAATAACAAGAGGGGGCACTGAGTCAGCAGTAAATAGTCTCCCAACAAAGAAAGCCCAGGCCCACATGGCTCCACTTCTGAATTCTACAAAACTTTTTTTTGAAAGAATGATATTTTATTTAACTTTATTTATTTGCTTATTTATTTTAATTTGACTAGAGAGGGACAGAGTCAGAGTGAGAGAGAGACAAAGTGAAAAAGCAAGCCGCCAGTCTGGGACTCGAGCCATGGTTGGCCATGTGGGAGTCCAGTGCCTTTAACCACCATGCCACCTGCTGCCCCAAACTATTTCTTTTTCTGTATTTTTTTAGGTTTTTGCAATAACATGCATGTGCTTGCCAGAGAAAGAGAGTGAGTGGGAAAGTGGTACATCACCCCCAGGGGAGTGACCACACTATGCCTTCTCCTCTCAGGATTTCGGGCCTACATGTGCACGCACCTGGCATGATTTCCAGCCCGCCAGATCCAGGACTCACCAGTCAGCAGTATGACAGCTCAGGCCTTAACCACCACGTCGTCTGCTGGTCCCTCTGGTCCCTCCACAAGCTACTTCTAAAGATTCAAAAGGAAAGAACCATTCCAACCTCACTCTGTGAAGCCTCCATCAGAGATACCAAAAGCACAAAAGGACTTCATGGAAAAAGAAAACTACAGACCAATATCCCTGATGAAATGATGCAAAAATTCTCAGCAAGGCACGGGCAAGCCAATCCGACAGCACCTTAAGAGGGTCATACACCATGGCCAGGTAGGCCTTACCCCAGGACTGCAAGGACTTTCAGCACACACAAAGCAATACATGTAATGCACCACATTCATAGAAAGAACAGTAAAAGTCGTACAATCATACCTATCGATGCAGGAAAAGCATTTGATAAAAATACAACATTCCTCCATGATCAAGACTCTCAGCAGAATAGGGGCAGAAGGGACATTCCTCACCACAATAGAAGTCACATACAGGAGGCCAACAGATGGCATAGTGCTTATGTCACTGGACTCCCATGTGACCAACCATGTTTCAAGTCCCAGACCCTGGTAGCTTGAAAATCACACTGGGTGCATGTGCACATGTGCCCAAGATGCTGGGAGGAGAATGGAAAAGAAGGGATTATGGAGTGGCCATCCCTCCTCGGGCGGGGGGATGAGTTCTCCCTTTCCTTCTCACTGTGTGTGTCTGTCTCTCTCTCTCTGGTGAGTGCACACCGATAAAGAACTCCAATGAAGAAAGTCACATACGACAGACTCATTGCTAAAGCTGAAAGCTTCCCATTAAAAGTGGGAACAAGACAAGGTTGCCCACGTTCTCCACTTCTTTTCAACACAGCACTAGAAGTCCTAGCCAATGTAATCAGACAAGAAAGAAAAACAAAAGACATCCAGGTAAGAAAAGAAGAAGCTAAACTGTCCCTGTTTGCAGATGATATAATTATATACATAGAAAAGCCAAAGGAACCCACAAAAAACTAGAATTGATAAATAAATTCAATAAAGTAGCAGGAGACAAACTCAATAGACAAAAATCTATAGCATGTTTATACACCAACAATGAACAGACAGACAGAACTGAAGAAAGCAATCCTATTTACAATAATCATGAAACAAATAAGATACTTAGGAGCATACCTAACCAAAGAGGTGAAAGACCTCTACAAGGAAAACTATGAACAACTGAAAAAAGAAATTGAGTATGATTTTTTCCAAAAAAGAAGGGGAGACATCCTGTGGTTTTAGATGGGAAGAATCAATATAAGAAAATGTCAGTTCAGTTCTATGCAAATTAACATATTTAATGTGATTCTGATCAAATTGCCAGTAACATTTGTCTCAGAAGTAGAAAAACTACCATAAGATTTATCTAGAAACAGAGAAGACCCCATATCTCCAAGACAACAGTGCGAAAAAAAAAAAAAAGTAGAAGGCATCTCACTCTTACAGAACTTCAAAATATATTACAAAGCCGTGATAATAAAAACAACATGGCACAGAAAAAGGCACATAGACCAATGGAACTGAAGAGAATCTAGAAATAAACTCCGAATCATACAGCCAACTGATCTTTGACAAACGGTATAAAACAATGCAGTGGAGAAAAGAAAGTCTTTTCAGCAAATGGTTCTAGAAGACCTAGATATCCACCTGCAGAGAAATTAAACTGGACATTTAGCTCTCACTATTAACAAAGTCTCAAACTATTAAACTGTTGGTAGAAAATTGGGAAGACTTGAAGATATTGGAGTATGCAAAGATTTCTTAAATGAGACCCCTACAGCACAGGCAAAGATTGCAAAAATAGACAAGTGGGATTCCATCAAGTTAAAAGCTTCTTTGCAGCAAAGGAAACAACAATCAGAGTGAGAAGACAACCCTCAGAATGGAAGAAAATGTTTGCACATTATTCCTCAGACAAGAGATTGATAACCAGAATACACTGGGAACTCAAACAGCTCACCCATGAAAAAATGAGCAATCCAGTTTTAAAAAGGGCAAATGTACTCAATAGACAACTCTCCAAAAAAGACTTACAAATGGCCAAAAGGCATATGAAAAAATGTTTAAAGTCTCTTGTCATAAGGGAAATGCACATTAAAACCACAATGAGATACCATTTAACCCCAGTTAGAATGGCCAGCTTGTGGGACCAGCAGTTAGCGTAATGGCTATGTCACTGAACTCCCATGTAGTCAACCATGGTTCAAGTCCTGAACCCGGTGGCTTAAACTCACACCGGCCACGTATTCATGTGTGCCCAAGATCCCGAGAAGAGAATGGAGGAGAAGGGATTGTGGCATGGCCATCCGCCCTGGGGGGGGAGGGGGTGATTTCTCACTTTCTGTATCTCTGTCTCTCTCTGTCTTTCTGGCAAGCGCAAGTGCCCTATAGCAACCCCACAAAAAAAAAAAAAAAAAAGAATGGCTAGCTCAAAATAAAAAGGAAAGAAAAAGAAAAAGAAAGGAGGAAAGAGAGAGAGAGCAAAAGAAGAAAGAAAGGAGTAAAGAAAGAAAAAGAAAAAGAATGATAAGATCTCTGTGGAGAACAATATGGAGGTTCCTGGAAACCTACAGGTAGAACTACCTTATGACCCAGTGACTGCACTTGGTATTTACCCAAAAGATATGAAAACAGAAAGACATTTGCATATCCATGTTTATTGCAGCATTATTCACAATTGCTAAGACATGGAATCAACCTAAGTGTCCCAAAACTAATGATTGGATTGAAAAACTGTAGCACATAAACACTATGGAATATTACTGAGCCATAAGAAACAATGAAACCCTTGGGAACCAGCAGATGGCGTAATGGGTACATCTCTGGACTTCCACATAGTTGACCACAGTTCAAGTCCCAGACCTGGTAGCTTAAAACTCATGCTGGGCATGTATACACATGTGCCCAAGATCCCAAGAAGAGATTGGAGGAGAGGGGTTGCAATATGGCCAATCCCCCCGCCCCCCAGGAATGATTTCTCACTTTCTGTTTCTCTCTCTCTCTGGTGAGCACACGTACCTATTGCAAAAATCTCTCTCAGAAAGAAGAGAGAACGAGAGAAAGAAAGAAAGGAAGAAAGAAAGAGAGAGAGAAAGAGAAAAGGAAGGAAAGAATGAAACCCTATCATCTGATTCAAAGTGGGAGAATATAGAGGACTTACTGCTGAGCAAAGTGAGCCAGACTCTGAAAGACACACATGGTATATCCCCACTCAGTGTGCTCCAGAGGTCTGCACTCTGGCAGAAATGGAGCGATCTGGAGGTGGGTAGCAGACAGGACAGTGCGGATACCAGAGACTGTCAGGGAGGGGAGTGGGTGGTGGAGGGTAGGTAGGAGGGCCAAAGGGAAGAGACATTTAACAGACAAAATGATGTAAAGTTCTCTGTTGGAAAAAAAAAAAGTTCTGTAATTTTTGCTCTATAAAAGTAAGGGGAATAAAATAATGCCCAATTAAGTCAGGAAGCTTGCAGAGGTTCAATTCAATCACTCATTTGTTATTTTGGCTTTTTTTAATGGACAGATAAAGATCATACATATTGATAGTGTACAACAAAATGTTTTGATGCAGTATTATTACAAAATGCCCAGATTGAGCTAATTAACGTACATATTTTTGTCACGAGAACATTTAAAATCTCTCTTAGCAATTTTCAAGCATGCAGAACATTGCTATTAACTGCTATCACCGTGCAGCGCAATCGAGCTGGATTCATTTCTCCTAACAGAGGATTTGATCCTTGGCCAGCATCTCCCCAGTCCCACCTCCACTGCCTCATTCATTCGTTCTTTCTCCAACTGAATCTTAATTTCTTATCCCTGTACTTGCAGATGCCTTCCACGCATCACTAGGCCCACAAACATGCGAGTCAGTGACACAGCCCCCGCTCCATGGAGCTGACAGACTGGGGAGAGGCAGGCGGATCAAGCAGTTGTCCGAACCCACAACCACAGACTCTGAGTGCAGGAAGCTCGCAGGCAGAGGGGACCCCTTCCGGGGAGTCAGGGCTGAGAGGGGTGTCTTGAAAGACCAGCATGCTGTCTGCATGGCCAAGGGACCCGGGGCGTGGGGAGTGGGAAGTCAGCCTGGGGCGGTCGGCCAAGGTGCAGTCTCGGTTACACAGGAGGAAGTGCCGTCAGGAGCACTGTACCGTGTGCTGGTGGTTGCTGGGAGGGCAGACGGAGTGCTGGCCACAGGAGGTGTGCATGGTTAGGGGACGTACAGGCCGGTTAGCTCCACCGAGCCCTCCCGGGTGCACTATAATGCACGCGTTGTACACAGTAGAGATCATTAGTCCATTTAAAATCAGTGGAAATTCGCAGTAATCAAAGTAAGTAGAGGTAAGCCAGCCAGTGTGGGGCCCCGGGGTGGCTGGGAGAGGGACGGGCCCAGCCCAAGGAGAAGGGGATCAGGATCGGGGATCGAGGGACCTCATTCCACCTGAGATGAACCTCAGGAGGGCTCAGAGGCGGAAAGAGCAGTGTGCAAAGGCCGGTCCCGGACCCGGGTGTCAGTGAGACAGGAGGGAGATGTTCCGGGACCTTCCTACAGGTGGTGATGCTAGCTGCTAAAGGTAGGATGTAAGGGGAGGGCCCTGCGAGGCGATCTGGCGCGGGAGGTTCTGGCTCACCTCCAGAGAGCCCCTGAGTACCCCGGACACACGCATGCCCGTAACCCTGGCCGGCCGAAGCTGCGGGTGGGTGGAGGTTGTCAAGACCCCATTGGAGGTGCTGTCTCTCTCTGTCTCTGTCTGTCTCTCTTACCCATGAAACAAATAAGTGTATAAACTTTTTTTAAAAGTACAAAATGGTTGGACCATCTCTTTAAATAAGTTTACTTTCTGTATTCTTAGAGTCTCTTATGTAGGAGAGATATACTACCACTCAGCCTCTACGTCAAGGTCGGCAGCCCTGAGCACCCTTTCAGTATAGCGTGGCGTGGGAATAGTCCCGCCCCCGAGGAATGAGGAGCAGACAGTTCCACGTGCAATAAAGTGATACACATTTTTAAATGAGGAAAACCTAAAAAGACAGAGAAGGAGAGGATGGGTGAGGCTGAAACATGTGGGGTGTCTGCGATTCAGGCTCTATGTAAGGGTCTCCCTCCAGGCCTCAAGGATCTCCCACCCCACCCGAGCTGCCCCTGGAGTGGAGGGATGAGGAATCTTGCAGACATGACTCACCCTCACGCACGCCGACCGTCCAGCCCAGGCAGAGCACTGCAAGAGAGACCCAGTGAGAAAGCCCCACTGCCTAGTCCCCCCGGAGGGCTGCTGTGTGTGAGTGCAGGGGGAAGGAGGGCTCCATGGAGCCTCCCATAACTAGTAGACCACCCATCCGCCACCTAACAACCGAGACAACCCTCCTGGCTCTAAACAGCTTCAACACAATCCCTGTCTCCTCTTCAACACGGGTCCCTCAGCCCTTCTCAGAGCTGAACTCGTCCCCAGCTACGGTCCTGTTTCTCCGACCACATCCAAGATTCCCCCTGCTCCGGTGAGACTTGGCTAGGCCAGAGCAGAGGTGAGAAGCCCTGGGGGGAGAGAGACCCCTTTCTCCCCCAAGACCCAAAATCTGCTCCACTGGAGTCAGACCCAAGAACAGGGCTCTGGGCTCCTTCCCCAGGTCTCACCCCTGCCCCGGGTCCTCCCCACTCAGGACTCACCAAAGCCCAGCAGGGCGGTGGGACCGGGGCACATGGCCTGGAGCTGACCGGTGGAGCCGCGCAGCAGTTACGGGGACAGGATGTGTTGGCGACCCGTGATGGGGTTTCTACATCAACTGCCTCGCACGGAAGGGAAACACACTCTCTCCTGTTTTTTCTTCTCTTCCTGCAAATGAGGCAGAGGCGGGCCTTGGTTCCCACGAGCTGTTTCTCACCCACGTGCTCGGGTGGGGTTGAGCTCTGCTGGTTACCCTCCTTCCTAACCCGTAGGACAGGCAGAGTGCGGGCGGTGCCGCTGCTCACATGGATGTCAGCCCCAGCCCTGGACGTCCCCCGTCCTCAGGCAAGGCGTCAGGACGCTGGTAACTGAACAGGGGACCATGGAATCCTCCAAGTACGGAGCCTGCCTCAACCTCCCAGTGAGCTGTGAGCGCATTAAAAAGTCCTCCTACGAGGATTCGTTTTTAAAGAGACAAGTGTTGGCAAGGATATGAAGAACCTGGGTCTCCGTACACTGTTGGTGGGGCAGCCAAAGGCGCCCTCAGAGGGAAAGCCATCGGGGCCCCTCCGAGAACGAAGCACAGAGCCACGGGGGCAGCAGCTGGCGCGGCGGTGAGGTGCTGACTCCCCCGACCACGGTCGCACTCTGGACCCAGTGGCCTGAGGATTATGCTGGGCGTGTGTGCGTGTGTGCGTGTGTGCGTGTGTGCCCAAAATTCCAGGAGGAGACTGGAAGAGAAGGGACTGCAGTATGGCCATCTCCCTGTAATTTCTTACTTTTGGTCTCTCTGTCGCTCTCAGGCAAACTCACACACCTATGGCAAACCCCTACACACAATAAAGAACCACCATGTGACCCAGTAATCTCCCACTGCTCCGTGTTGACCCAAAGGACGCGAAATCAGTTTATTGTTAACTAAAGTAAACCGAGTCAAAACTTGAAAAGCAGAGAGACTTCATTTGGGCCTAAGTTTGAGGACTGCACCAGGATACGGCTGAATGAGCTGATTTGGGTGACCTCCAACACGCCCACTGAGGCTTCTCATCCTTGGAAGGTTTTAAAGATGAAGATCACAAGTGGGGGCAGGGGGTGAGGTTACACCGGTTGTTTCCGGACAACTCTCCTTGGCTGCCAGGATTAACACCCAGGGTGGTGCCCGGCCAAGGCGGGCAGGCAGCCTCCAGGCAGGCGTCTGGCAGAAGCAGGCCTTGCGTCAGGCCGTGGTGGTCTCTGAGCAAGGCTGCTGCGTTCTGGCGGAGTCTGCTAAGAAACAGTCCTTGTCACCAGGCCTGCTAGTGCGAGAGAGTGCCCGCCGGTGGCCCTCATGGCTCAGTGGAGTCCGGGTTTTAGCACGCTGACACAGACTGCTGCACTCTGATTCTGAAAAGCGTGTGGAGCTGAAGAGCTGTCTGCACCCCTACGTCATCACGGTACTGTTCACATCGCCAAGACGGAGAGAGAGCCTGTCCATGGGAGAGGAAAGGGCGAAGGAGGTGTGGCATTGGGCCATCGGAAAAGTCACGACGCAGCTTTGCACAGAGAAACATAGGAAAACACACGCCTTTTCCAACCACCCAGTATATACCTGTTAGAATACCAGTCAGCCTTCCAACCACCCAGCGTATACCTGTTAGAATACCAGTCAGCCTTCCAACCACCCAGTATATACCTGTTAGAAAACCAGTCAGCCTTCCAACCACCCAGCATATACCTGTTAGAATACTAGTCAGCCTTCCAACCACCCAGTATATACCTGTTAGAATACTAGTCAGCCTTCCAAAAAAGAAAGGAATCCTCAATCCGGTCCAGTAGCCTAGGGAGCCGGACCCCACACGGCCAAGCACAGTTCACATTCCACCCCGGTGGCTTGAAAACACCATCCCTGCTTCTGTGCATGCCCAGAATCCCAACAGGATAGAGACAGAGAAGGGACTGTGACATGACTGTGCCCCGTCGAGGGTGCCTCCTCTCTCCCTCTCTCTGTCTCTCTGGCAAGAACACACACCCGATGATAATTCAAAAAAGAAAAAAGAGAGGCTAGCAGGAGGCATAGTGGTTAAGGCACTGGACTCCCACATGGTTGACTACAGGTCAAGTTCTAGACCTGGTGACTTGAAAATCACTCTGGGTGCATGTGTGTGCATGTCCAAAATCCTAAGAAGAGAATGGAGGAGAAGGTATCGTAGTGTGACCTTTCCCCCTGGGGGTCACTTCTCATTTTCCTCTCTCTGTGTTTCTCTGTGTCTCTCTCCTGCAAGTGCATGCACCCTATGATAAAAACCTTAAAAGAAAAAGAGCATAATCAAAATAGGAATCCTATGTAAAATAATCTATTTGTTTAATGCAATCCCTATAAAATTACAAGAGACATTCTTCACAGATCTAGAAAAGATAATCCTAGAGTTTGTCTGGAACCATGAAAGACTCTGTTTTGCTAAAGCCATCCTGTGCAAGAAGACTGGAGTAGGTGGCATCTCACTTCCTGACACCAAAATATATTACAAAGCTGTGATCATCAAAACTGCATGGTATTGGCACAAAAATAGACATGAGGACCAATGGAACAGAGTAGAGAGTCCAGAAATAAACCCCAAAACATAGAGCCATCTCATATCTTTTTTTGAGAGGTTTTTGCTATTGGGCACGTGCGCTCGCCAGACAGAGAGAGACAGAGAGACAGAAAGTGAGAAATCACCCCCCAGGGAGGATGACCACACTGCAATCCCTTCTCCTCCATTCTCCTCCCAGGATCTTGGGCACGCACACACACGTGCCTGGCGTGAGTTTTAAGCCACTGGGTCCGGGACACGACCTGCGGTTGACTACATGGGAGTCCAGCAACATAACCATTATGTTAACTGCTGGTCCCCTTTTATTTTATTTTTTAAATTTTGAGCCAACTCTTCTTTGACAAGGGGTACCAGCCAATCCAGTAGGAAAAGGAAAACCCCTTTAGCAAATGGTGTTGGAAAAACTGGGTATCCACCTGCAGAAAAATGATGCTGAATTCCTATCTATCACCATTAACAAAACTCAACTCAAAGTGGATCAAAGATCTAAACCTAAGACCACAAACTATAAAACTACTGGTGGAAAACACTGAGAAAACTCTGGGTAGGCAAAGACTTCTTAAGCAAGACCCCCAAAGCACAGGCAATAATCCCCCAAATAGACAGGTGGGATTACATCAGATTAAGGAGTTTCTGCACAGCAAAGGACACCATAATTAGTGTGAATCGACAACTCTCAGAATGGGAGAGAATTTTTGTCAACTGTGCCTCAGATAAGGGACTGATAACTAGAACACACAGGGAACTCAAGCAGCTTCCCAGGAAGAAAATGATTAACCCAATTAAAAGATAGAGAAATGAGCTCAATGAATAACTCTCTAAAGAAGACATTTGAACGGCCAAAAAGCATATGAACAAATGCTCAACATCCCTCACAGTAAAGGAGATGCAGATCAAAACCACAATGAGATACCACCTAACCCCAGTCAGAATGGTGAAGATTAAAAAAACAAATAATGATAAGTGCTGGAGGGGATATAGTGAAAGGGGAACACTCCTACACTTGGTGGGAATGTAAATTGGTCCAGCCACTGTGGAGAACAATATGGAGATTCCTCAAAGACCTTCGAATAGAACTACCATATGATCCAGCAATTCCACTCCTGGGTATCTACAGGAGAGCACTCAGTCAGAAAAGCACTTGCACAGCTATTTTCATTGCAGCATTATTCACATTGCTAAGACTTGGAACCAACCCAAATGTCCACAAACTGATGAATGGATTGAAAAAATGTGGCACATATACTCCATGAAATACTACTCAGCCGTAAAAAACAACAAGCCCCTGGAATTTGATAGAAAGTAGACAAATATGGAAGATACGTTGCTGAGTGAAGCAAGCCAGGCTATGAAAGAGAAACATTGTATGCCTCCACTTAACATACACCAACTGTCCGCACTCTATGGTAGAGACTGAAAGACTGGAGAACATAAAAGTATGAAAAATTGTAATGGACACTAGAGACGAAGTGGAAAGAGAGTGTGGGGGGAGAGCATAGGAAAGAAAATTTGGGGGTAAAAGAGAGGTAAGACACTTGTGGGACACAGATAAGGTTTATTATCTGTTGATGAGAATGTGCATAATAGTCTCACCTGGGCTGGACTGAGGTGTAAATCATGCTGGGTAAAGCCTCTTCACAATATAAATTATGTATAGTGATTTAATGTGAGAATAATAATAATAAATTTTAAGCAAAAAATATATATAAAAAAGAAGAGCAAGATGAAGAAGAAAATCCCGGTTCATGTGGGACAACATGGATGGGCTGGGAGGACGCTGCTGAGTGAAATAAGCTGGACACAGAAGTAGTGTGCAACTGCACTCACGTGAGAAACCGGAGCCGATCAGATCCGTAAGATCAAGTGGAATGCTGGTTACTAGGGACTGAGAGAAGGGAGACTGGAGCGTAATCATGGGCATCTGTGTTCAGGTAAGTAAGGTACACACGCTCTCGAGACCTGCCATCCAACAGTGTCCACAGTCACGGTGACGTCCCGCAGGCCAGGGCCGTGGCGGGGTGCAGCACGGTGCTCTGCAGTACCAGCGGCCGTGCGGAAGGGCCGGGCTCAGGCCCTGAGCAGACCTGCCTCCACCAGGCACCAGGACCCAGGAAGGCTGGGGCGGATCATGGCATGAAACCCTGTTCTGGGTACTTCTCTCTCTCTCTCAATAAATCTTTTTAGAATTTTTTTTTAAGAAGACCTATCTGCTTCTTCATGAAGATGGCATCTTCTTGTGTTTTGGGTGTAATATCAAGGTCCTGACTTTGTTTTCTCACCTACTGTCGTAATTAAATAAATTTTCCTTTATGAATATACTCATGACATTTGTAATAAATGTCTTGAGTAATAAAAAAAGAGAGATTTCATGCTAAGTGTTCTTACAATAGTCACACACACACACACACACACACACACACACACACTAAAGACCCCCAGCTCTGATGTTCTTCTACCCCAATTGGCTCAGTATTTCGGCTGCTGTGTTCAGTCTGATTGCCTCATTGCTGCAAGATGGCTGCCATAGCTCCAGATATCCCATCGTCATGACAGTCATCCTACTAACATGAGTTTTCTTCCTGTCTTCCCTCACTGTCACCTGGAACCAGGTAAGGTGACCCAACAACATACGCAAAATCCTAAAGGAATCAAAGGTCAGGAGCTGGAACTCAGGACCTGGCTCTGGGGCTGGGACCAGATGGACCCTCAGCTGTGTGCTGGAATAGAGAGCAGGCCCAGGAGGGGAAAGGGCTTTAGTTTGTGCATCATGGCGCTAAGGAGGAGCCTCACGTCCACTGCTTCAGAGAACAGGCGACAGCAGCTTCTCCGAGACAGAGCCACGGCAGGCGTTGCTCACTCCTTCCTCACTAACCAACACCTGCTTGGGTGCCTGTGTTCCAAGCTGGGGGTGCGAGGTGGGGAGGGAGGAAAGGGAGTTGGCCTAGGGCATTTCAACAGCCCTGTTTGCAGGGCTTGATTCAGAGCAAGGCCCATGACCAAGTATGTACAACGAAGCTCAAAGCAGGATGCACTAGGGCTTTGGGGAATCACATTTCCTTCTTAATAACGGAGGGCTTCACAAGATGTTTGGCCTCCTTTACTTCCGTCCTTCACTGGCAGCTGTGTCTCGATGATGTGATATCCAGGGCTGCAGCAGCCGTCTCGCCATCATGAGGCAACAAGACTGAACACAGCAGCCAAAACACGGGACAAATCAGGGGAAAGAACGGAGGAGCTGGAGTCTTTAGACAGTGTCTGCATCTCTAAACCAGCCCTGGACTTCTTACTACGGAGGATAAATTTCCGTTTTCTGTCAACATGGCAGACGAAGTCCATGGCATAGAACTCCATCTTCTGAAAAATGATAATAACAAACCAACTGAAATGGATTGATGCAACGTTTTAAAGGTTTTAAATGTCTTGAGGCCAGCTGGTGGCATGGTGGTCAACGTGCTAGACTTCCACGCGGTTGGCTGCAGTCCAAGTTGCAGACGTGGTGGCGCTTTCTCTCTCTCTCTCTAGTGAGCAAGCATGCCCTACAGCAAATTTTAAAAATAATAACTAAAATTAAATAATGTTTAAAAATCTTAAATGTCTCACATCTTAAATGTCTCAAATATAGATAGATATAAACGAAGCCAAGGCTATGCAGTGAGAAAATTAAAGGAGGATGAGAGCCCAGTTCAGGCTGAACTCTGAAACGCTCTGGTCCCGATGCCAACACGCCGAGATTTATTCTGATGGGCCTGCAGATCGTAGGGGGCGAGAAGGCCCGGCAGTCACCCAGAGGAGTTCAGGGACCTGACCCCTTGGTTTAGCCAGGTTCCAAAAGCAGCCACTGCATCGTAAGAGTGAATTCGGATTATTTGCCATCTTGCAAGGGCTGTGAAGAATATATTTGTCTTCAAACTCAGCACTAATCATGAAGAAAGAAAAGGCAGAAAATAATTTATTTCCGTTGTTCTGCTTCTCAGCTCTTCTGACACTTGAATAATAGCCTCTATGCACTCAACTCTCCCCTTGGCAATTGTTCTGAGGGTCTTCATAACTGACTTTTATTTGTTTAATCAAGGGATAATTTCAAACAACGAGCAGCACCCAGTTAATATACATAATTTGGAACTGGGCTGTGGTGCAGCTATAAAGACTGCTGCTCTGTGAATCAACCCCACATGGGAAAGTTCCTGGTTCAAGTCCAGAGCCGTCCCTAACTGACTAGGCCCATACCTGCCTGCCATCCAGGGTTGACTGAAGGCTGGGGTGAGTCTCTGCTTTGAAACCCCGTTGGGAGCCTCTCTCTCTGGCTCTCTCTGGCTCTCTCTCTCTCTCTTTCTCTCAGAAGACATAAATAAACTTCTAGAAAGTACACATGCAATTCAGTGAATCCCGACAGCTGTTAAATCACCACCACATTCAAGATTTTCATCATCACCAAAAGATTCTTGTGCTCCTTTATCTAAAAACTACTGAGCTTTTTAAAAAATGTTTACTACACTGTTTTTGAAGTCTGCTCTTCCTCAGGTTGGAGCTGAGAGAGGAACACAGCTGCTGGGAAACCCTTTCTGTGAGAGGCTCAGGGACATATTAGACAAGCCCTGGCCTGTGATTAGGGCCTGATGAGTCAGATTTCTTTCCCCATCCTCCTATCCAGAGTGGGCACCGTTCAGTTTTTACCAAATGCTAAACTCACGTCAAAGTCATAGTGGGAATATTTACACCTCGGAAGTTGGCAAAGGCTGGGTATCTTCTTTTTCAGAGAGCTGATTGTTAAACCTTTACCGGCACACTGCTGGTAAATGCTCGAAGACAAAACAAAAAACAAAACATGTAAAAAGAAATCTGTGACATCAACATCCTTCAGGAAAATCAGAGACCAGATAAAACCACACCCGTTTCTTTGGCGTACCCCATCCGGCCCTACCTCCTTCCCATCTAGACCAACTAACGTCCAAACTCTTGGGCTCCAGTTCCCTTGCACTTTATAAAGAGTGTTGCCTTACATGCAGCTAGGTGAGTGTGCGTGTTGCCATTTTTAACTTTATTAAAAAGTATAGTTTTTTAAATAATTTCTGGAATCCCATCAAATATACAGTGAGCATGTGTTTTATTAATTCGTTAATGATGAAACCATTCAGAATTCCTATCTTTGCCCAAATGTTTACCTTTTCCCAGTTCTTCTCATTCATTGCTACATCTGTTTCCACTGGGATTATTTTCCATTTGCCTAAAGCTTTTATTCTTTTGGTACCCATCTGTTGGTGATGTATAGTTTTTCATTGCCTAAAGAATCTTTATTTTATCTCCTTTTTTTTTTTTTGATTTTCTAGAAGGCACGTGCGGTTGACAGAGAGAGGCAGGGGAAGTGAGAAAGCGGTCCCCAGGAGAGATGGCCACGGCTCAACCCTTTCTCCTCCATTCCCCTCTCAGGGTTTTAGGGACACATGCAGGCATATTCTTCACGCTGCTGGGTCCAGGATTTGAACCACAGTAAGCTATGTGGGCTCAGTCTCCTTACCCAGAGGCCACTGGCTGGCCCACCTCCAGTTCTATGGGACGTTCCAGCTGTTCTAGAATACTAGGTGGGCAGTTGTGTCCTTTCAGTGCCTTAAATATACCGCCCATGGTTTCTGCTGTTAATCATTTCTGTTGCAGATACTCTGTAAATCTTAATTTTTTTTAGAGAGATTTTTGCTATAGGGCACGTGTGCTCACCAGAGAAAGAGAGAGAGAGACAGAAAGTGAGAAATCACCCCCCAGGGGGGAATGCCATGCCGCAGTCCCTTCTCCTCCGTTCTCCTCTTTGAATCTTGGGCACGCACGCACACGCGCCTGGTGTGAGTTTAAACCGCTGGGTCTAGGACTTGAACTGCGGTCAACTACATGGGAGTCCAGCAATAGAAGCAGTATGCCATTGGCTGGTTCCAATCTTATTGTTGCTCCTTTGAAAATGTGTCTTGAGGGCCAGAGGTGGCATAGTGGTTAAGACACTGGACTGCCACGTGACTGGCCATGGCTCAAGTCCCAAACCTGGCATCTTGCTTTCTCTTTCTCTTGTGCTCTATGGCAAACTAATAATAATAATAACAAATAAAAATTAAATCATTCTTTTTTAAAATAAATTATGTCTTTCTCCTTCCAATGATTTTAAGATTTGCACTGTTTCTGTTCTGCTGTATATTAAGGTGTGTGTGTTTGTGTGTTTACATTTATTGACAGATAATAAACAAGAAGTGCACTTAGCAAATGCCCAGCTATGGTAGATGAATTTTCATGAACTGAGCACACTCAAGTCACCACCTTTCTGATTAATAAGCAAAACATAGACTCTCCTTACTCCACTTTCCAATGACTTTTCTCCAATGAGAATGAGTATCCAACTTCTTTTTTTTTTTTTTTTTTTTTTTGCCATAGAGCATGTGCATTTACTGGAAAGGAGAGAGACAGAGACAGTGAGAGGGAAAGTGACAAACCACCTCCCAGAGGGGATAGCCATGCCACACAATCCCTACTCTTCAATTCTTCTCCCAGGATTTTGGGCAAGCACACACATGCATCCAGGATGATTTTCAAGCCACCAGATCCAGAACTCGGATAGCGGTCAGCCATGTGGGAATTCAGCACCTCAACCACTATGCCATCAGCTGGTCCCCAGGGTATCCCAATAGCATGGGTTAAATTTGCTTGTTTGGGTTCTTTTTTCTTCTTAATAGAGAGATTTTTGTTATGGGGTGCATGCACTCACCAGAGAGACAGAAAGTGAGAAGTCGCCCCCCAGGAGGATGACCACGCCACAATGCCTTCTCTTCCATTCTCTTTCGGGATCTTGGGTATGTACTCTCATGCACCCAATTTGAGTTTTAAGCCACCAGATGTGGGACTTGAACTGCAGTCGGTCATGTGGGAGTCCAGCAATATAACCTTTATGTCATCTTCTGGTCCCTGTTTTGGTTCTTTATATAAATATGAAAACACTCTGTGTTTTTGTGTCTATCTGGCTTCTTTTGATCATCCAAATGCTTATAAGGTTTATCCGTGAGAACGCATGTAGTTATAGACCACCAGTTCTCGCCGCTATCGTGATCCACTGGGTGTACAATCATGATGGGGTCATCTGCACTAACGGGAATAGACGTTGTTTAGTTTCCATTCCAGGCTATTATAAATGGTACTATTTCGATTATGTGTGTGTGTGTGTGTGTGTGTGTGTGTGTGAGAGAGAGAGAGAGAGAGAGAGATTTTTTGCTCTAGGGTATTTGTGTTCACCGAAGAGACAGAGACAGAAAGCAAGAAATCACCCGCTGGGGTGGATGGCCATGCCTCAGTCCCTTCTCCTCCATTCTCCTCTCGGGATCTTGGGCACACACACACATCCAGCATGAGTTTAAGCCACCGGGTCCTGGACTCAAACTGCGGTCGACTACATGGGAGTCCAGCAATGTAACCATTACACCATCTGCTGGTCCCCTATTTTTTCATATTAATACCTATCAATTGATGAGCGTATATGGGCACTTCTCTTTTTAAAATATATTTTTATTTATAGTTAATCACTGTACATCTTTACAGCGTGAAACTCTGGGAGGTATTGGAGTAGACAAAGACAGCTTAATTAAGACCGCCAAAGCACAGACAATAGTTCCCAAAATAGACAAGTGGAGCTACATCATGCTAAAAAGCTTCTGCACAGCAAAGAAAACACGAAGTAGAGTGAGGAGACAGCCCTCAGAATGGGAGAACATATTTGCAAACCATGCCTCAGCTAAGAGACTGGAAACCACAATGTACAGGGATCACAAGGAGCTTACTCACCCTTCTCTTATTTTCAAATGTATTTCTTTTCTCCATGAGTAAAAGAGATGTTGAGAGAGAAAGGAAGGAAGAGAGAGGCAACAGGCCTTTGCCCCAGGACTCACCCTCAGCTCCCGCTGCTCCCAGACCTTGGGCATGCATGCACCCGGCGTTCCCAGGGAGTCTGGGGTGCAGACCTGTGGGGGGCGGCCCATGGCGCTGTGCCGCGCCCCAGTCTGTGTGAGCATTGCTGTTGGCAGCAGCCTCGTGATTTCTGTGTCACATGATATGACCCCCGCCCCCAGGAGACCCCCAAACATCTATGACTGAGATCTAACCATTTATGCTTTCACCAGGGGTGTCGGAGAGAGCTGGCTGCTCTAAATCTCAGCAGCCTTTCAAGTGTCTCATCTTGTTTCCTCTTAGCCACGCCGTCGTACGTAGTGATAACTTCCTGTAGTTGTCATTTGCCTTTTTTTTTTTTTATGACAAGTGCAGTTGAGAACAACCTCATAAGGTTTGGTCATTTGCTTTGTGTATTTGTGAAATGCCTATTC
This sequence comes from Tupaia belangeri chinensis, assembly GCF_000334495.1. Classification (NCBI taxonomy): domain Eukaryota; kingdom Metazoa; phylum Chordata; class Mammalia; order Scandentia; family Tupaiidae; genus Tupaia; species Tupaia belangeri. The sequence continues at coordinate 98,226 of NW_006207526.1, forward strand.
AAGTCTTTTTTATGTCCTTAGTTTTACAAATGTGGTTAACTGCCTTTTTATTCCATGGTAGGAAATCTTTTCTCTTTTTTTTTATTGGGCAAATACATGCACTGTGGAAGCCTACGCCCATTCGAGTTGAGTCTTCACTCTTGCGATGGTGTTTCGAAGAGCAGACTTTGCGAACCTGACTACACAGCCCGTGTCTGAGCGTTCCCTCAGAGGCAGCGCTTTTCCAGGTCCTGGCTGGGAACACTGCGTGAGTGCCCCGCGCGTCCCTCCCAGTGACGTCTGCCCTTCGTCTGCCCTTCGAAGAGGCTCCCTGGGAATCACGGCAGGAGATGGGGAAAGGGGATGGAGCGTCAGGATAACCTCTACACACTTAACCCACAGCGTCAGGCGGGTCCCACGGGGACTGGCTTTCTTCATGACTCCGGCCCCTAGAAGACAGGTTTCTGGAGTTGATTTTTTCTGTTTGTTTGGGTTTTTCATTTGTTTTTTGCCATAGGGCATTTGTGTTCACCAGAGAGGGGCAGACATAGAGACAGAGAGGGGAAGTGACGAATCACCCCCCAGGGGAGATGGCTACACCGCAATCCCTTCTCCTCCATTCTCCTCTCAGGATTTGGGGCCCATGCGCCTGGTGTGATTTTCGAGCCGCTAGGTCCAGGACTCAAACTGTACAGCTTGCCATGAAAGACACAGCGCCTGCACATCCATGCCTCGTGCTGGCCCCAGATTTCTTGAGGTTTTACCTAAAATTCTCTTTTAGTTCTGGTGTGGGCTGAATGTGCATGCAACCCCTCCCCCCCACACACACACACACGCATTGAAGCCTGATCCCCAGAGTGATGGCGTTAGGAGCCGGAGTCACTGGAGGGGAGCAGGCCCTCTGCAGATGGGACTGGCGCCCTTAGGAAGGCAGCGAGAGGGCTAGCCCGTGTCTTCCTCCACATCAGGGCACAGCAAGAAGGCACCCCTGCGAGCCAGGAAACAGGCTCTCCCCAGACACCCAGTGGGTGGGCACCCTGATCTGGGGCTTCCTACCCCAGGGTAGGTGCTCTGTTAGCGGTCACAGAGGGGGCATTCTCTCACACTAGCAGGCCCCGATAACAAGAACTGTCACTTTGAGAACTCTGCAGAACCACAGCCTTGCAGAGACCACTAGCCAGGCTGAGACGGAGCAGCAGCTCAGTTTAAGAAAGTGCTCCCCCTTCGCCTCCTGTGCGTTTGAATTCCCGGTGCCTTCGGTCCTCGGACAAACACAGACACCTGTGGCTTTACTCGTGTACATAATCTAACCTCCAATCAGACTTAAATTGTAAAATAAAAACAGAACATTAAGAAAGGAACTCATGTAACCAGAGTTCGATGAGGAAACCAGAGCGTGGCAATAACCGCAGCTGCCTGGGGCGAGCCCTTCCTGTGCGGCGGTGTGGCCACGACCCGGGGCTGTGCACACCGGCCCCAGCTCGGATGTCCGTGTGCATATACGCACCTGCACTCCCACACACCCTGACTCTGTTCATGTAGAGTTTGTGCATCTAAAACTTCTTCAAGTTGACCCGTTAACATATAATGCAATTGTCTTTAATGTGGTGAAGATGCCCTGCTTTGGGGGGTCTTTCTACACATTGCATTCTAAAATGCAGCAATCGCGTGTCTAACTCTAGGTAGCTCTTCTCTGGCTGCTGTGTTACATCAGTCGTATGAAATGGTACACTGAGGCGAAACACGTAAATCAAAAGATTTTATCTGGGCCTAATTTTTTTTTTTTTGGAAAAGTTTTTTTTTTTTTTTTTGCTATAGGGCGCATGCGCTCACCAGACAGACAGAGACAGAGAGACAGAAAGCAAGAAATCACCCCCCAGGGAGGATGGCCACGCCGCAATCCCTTCTCCATTCTCCTCTCAGGATCTTGGGCACGCACGCACACGCACCCGGCGTGAGTTTTAGGCCACCAGATCCGGGACACAAACCGTGGTCGACTACGTGAGAGTCCAGCGACATAGCCATTATGCTAACTGCTGGTCCCTGGGCCTAAATTTGAAGACCACAGGTACAGCCCGGATGAGCAGAATTCCCAAACACACTGACCAAGGTCTTGACATCCCCAGACCGGCTTTAAAGGGAAAAGCCACAAGCAGGAGGGGAGGAGAGGGGACAATTCGGGACAATTCTCCTTGGCTCTCAGGATTAACACTGAGGGTGGCAACAGGCCGAGTTTAAGCAGCAGCCTGTGGGCAGGTGTCTCGCAGAGGCAGAAGGTGCGTCCGGCTGCAGGGGTCTCTGCGCAAGGCCGAGGCTCTGGCGGGGCTCTCAGTGACGGTTCTTGTCATCAGATCTGCTGGCGCGAGAGAACGCCCCTCTGTGGCCCTCAGGGCTCAGCTCAGGCTTAGCACACGCTGACACGATGGCTTCACTCCGGCTCTGAAAACTGCCACGTCGCCCTTTACTTGCCCACTCTCTTAACCACGGCTGTCGGCCTTCCTTGGCCTTGTCTCTGTTTTCCGTGGACAGGTTTCCCTCGGGCGCGTCCACTGAGGCCTGTGCTTGAAGGCTCAGGAGATGCGTTAATGCTCAGCCTGGCCGGCGAGGGTTCTAACAAAGCGAATCAAGGGGCTTGAGACAGCTCCTGAGAAGACATGAGCTTATCTTGTTACCACGAAAAGAAGTAACTCATGTGTCATTTTTTTTCTTTTTATTCCCATGCATAATCTTTTATAATATCCATTTTTCATGAACTTTTTGAAAATTGTGCATATCCCACCAGCTTTGGATAAGAGACCCTCCTAAGCCATCCCCTCCCTAACATTCAGTACTGTCAGCTGCTTTACGCTAGCTCCTCCTGCCGCCAAATACGCTCCCGCTCCCGAGAGCCAGAGTGTAGGAGCTGTATTTGAAGGAACCTCACTTGGCCGATGCCAGTGCTGGAGTGTAAATATATGTAAATAAAAGGCCCTCAGCTCTGAAGTGGAAGGTAGCCCTTCTACCAAGTAACAGTGATCTGCAGCCAAACAGCGTGAGGGCGTGCCTCTGTCTCTGGTGTACTGCGTCAGAAATGTCGTTCAGAAAGTTTATCACGTTTTCTTTAGAGAGATTTTTGCAGTAGGGCTCGTGCACTCATCAGAGAGACAGAGACAAAGCAGGAAATCACACCCCGGGGGTGTGGCCATGTTGCATCGCTCCTCCTCCATTCTCCTCTCGGGATTTTGGGCACACATGCACAGGTGCCTGGCATGAGTTTTAAGCCACCGGGTCTGGCACTCAAACCATAGTTGACTACGTGGGAGTCCAGCTACACAACCATTACACCATCTGCTGGTCCCCAGAAAATTCATCATCTTTTTTTTATTTGGAGAGGTTTTTGCTATAGGGTGTGTGCACTCGCCAGACAGACAAAGAGCGACAGAGAGACAGAAAGTGAGAAATCACCCCCCAGGGGGGATGGCCACGCCGCAATCCCTTCTCCTCCATTCTCCTCTCGGGATCTTGGGCACGCACGCACACACGCCTGGTGTGAGTTTAAGCCACTGGGTCCAGGACACGAGCCAAAGTTGGCTCTAGCGACATAGCCATTACACCAACTGCTGGTCCCAAAAGTTCATCATCTTAATAATGAGTGTCTGTTGGGAAAATACTTCTTTAAAAACTTGATTAACGGCCAGATGGTGGCACATCAGTAGAATGCGGCAGTTTGCAAGGCGACACGAGAAGGTTCCCAGTTTGAATCCAAATACCTCCTGAGTAGGCCAGGTACATGTACATCCATGAGCCAGGGCTGGCCTCAGGCCGTCCCACAGGGTCATGGCATCAGGACTATTGGGGAGACCATCTCCCTCTTCCTCCCTCTGTTTCTTGTTCATGGAAGAAATAAATGAATGAACTTAAAAAGAAAAATAAAAGAAAAAGGAAAACTTGACCAAGTCATGACACTTTCATTGATAAATCTGAAAGAAACTTGTATTTGAATATTTTTGTTTGAATACCCATGAAAGGCTGTGATAAGAGCCAAACAGCTACAGTGGTTTCTGATTTTGAAAGGAATTAAAAGTTATTTGGATTAAACTATTATAAAATCTTCTTTTTTTTTAATTTACAGACCTAAATTTCAAAAGAATAATTTAACTTTTGTATGACAAGAACAGATTCATAAGCCAAGGGATAGAATGGATAGAGAGAGGGAACATTCCAAGAAAGGAAAAAAGTAGGGATTTAAATATTTCCTACAAGAAAAGCTCTGGTTCTCAAAAGGCGAGGGTGGGCCGGTCCCATAACCTAGTGCTTAAGGCAGCCGGATCCCACGAGGCTGACTGCAGTTAGAACCCCAGATCTGCCGGCTGGAAAAATATGCCGGGGATGTGTGCACGCCCCCATCCCATCAGGTTGGAGAAATGGAGAAGGTGTCGTGGTGTGACCGGGCCCCGTTGGGACTGCTTTCTCCCTCTCTTTCTCTCCTTGTCTCGGTTTCTTTCTGGCAAGCACACTGCTCTCTGGAGATGAATAAAGTAATAAAAAATAAAAAGGAAAGTGTAAAATTAGCTACTTGCTTCTCTGATAAGGAGTCATTTATTAATCTCAGTTAAGATCTAAAATAATGTGTGGAGACTAGTAGGTGGCATAGTGGTTGGGACACTGGACTCCCACATGGCTGACCGTGGTTCAAATCCCAGACCTGAAGGCTTGGTTTCTCATTTTCTCTCTCGCTTTCTCTGTCTCTCTCTCTGGTGAGCACATGTGCCCTATGGCAAATTAAAATAGTAAAAATAGTAATAAATAAAGTTAAATAAATAATTCTTTTTTAAATAAATAAATAAAACAATTTATGAACCTGGAGGTTGTTATACTTTAGCTCTGTGCTTTCGAGTTGATGAGATAAGGAAAGGCAAAATCAGGACTTTGTGTTACGGTGTGTATGGATTCCGAAGTCTATGCACAAATTTCTGTCTCTCTTCTAAAACTAAATTAATTAGAATTTTTTTAATATAAGGGGAAACATAAAATAATGAAGCCAAATTCCTGAGAACATTACAATTTGAAATGTAGCTTTTTCTTCTTTACTTTTTAAAAATTTATTATTTTTTTTACATTCCATGACTGTGTATCATTACAGCATACCAAATGAATTTTCCCATCCTGAATACATTTTACATTGGTTCAATCAAAGGTGTTATCATACATATTATCATCAACAGATAATTCTCTGTTTTGTATCCCTTAAATGTTCACTTCTTTCTTTTCCCCCTTGATTTCATCCCTCTCACTGTGCCCTATTTCCCACTGTCCTCCCACACTCTCTCTGGTATCCACAGTTGCTCTTCATGCTTTTATACCTTCCAATCTTTCAGTTTCTGCCATAAAGTGCAGATATTCAGTATATATTGAGTGGGGGAATACAATGCCTCTCTTTCATAGTCTTACTTGCTTCTCTTAGCAGTAAATATTCCATATTTGTCTACTTTATATCAAATGCTAGGGTCTCATTGTTTTTTATGGCTGAGTAGTGTTCTGGAATGTATATGTGCCACATTTTTTCAATCCATTTATCTGTTCATGAACATTTGGGTTGATTCTATGTCTTAACAATTGTAAATAATGTAGTAATAAACATGGATGTGCAAGTGTTTTTCAACTGAGTATATTCCTATCCTTTGGGTAGATACCAGGAGTGAAATTGCTGGTTCATATGTTAATTCTATTTGTAGGTCTTTGAGGAATCTCCATTTTGTTCCCCATGATGACTGTACTAATTTAGGTTTCCACCAATAGTGTAGGAAAGTTCCCTTTTCTCCGTAGCTAAGTTAGCACTTCTTCTTCTTCTTTTTTTTAGTCTTAGCCCTTCTGGCTGGAGTTAAGTGGTACTTCATTGTGGTTTTGATTTGCATCTCCCTTATGAAAAGCGATGTTGGGCATATTTTAATATGGTTTTTGACTATTCTTATGTATTCCTTAGAGAGTTATCTGTTCAGCTCATTTGCCCATCTTTTAATTGAGTTGATCTTTTTTTGTTTGTTTTTTGTTTTGTTTTGTTTTGTTTTTCCCCAAATACGTTGCTTGAGTTCCCCATATATTCCAGTTATCAGTCCTTTATCTGAGACGTAGTTTGCAAATATATTCTTCCATTCCAAGGGTTGTCTCTTCACTCTAATTATTGTTTCTTTTGCTATGCAGGTGGTTTTTAACCTGATGTAATCCCACTTGCCTATTTTGGGGATTATTGTCTGCACTTTAGGGGTCATATTTAAGCAGTCTTTGCTTATTCCAAAGTCTCCAAGAGTTTCCCCTATGTTTTCCACCAATCGTTTTGAGTCTTAGATTTAGATCTTTGATCCATTTTTAGTTGATTTTTGTTAGTGGTGAGAGATGGGGTCCAATTTCATCTTCCTGCAAGTGAATATCCAGTTTTTTCAGCTCCACTTGCTAAAAATATTTTATTTTCCACATTGGACTGTCTAATGCCCTTTTTCAAAAATCAATTGGCTAGGGGCCAGCAGATGGCATGGTGGTTAAAGGCTCTGGATTCCCACATGGCTGACTGTGGTTCAAGTCCTGGACCTGGAGGCTTGCTTTCTCACTTTCCCTTTCTCTCTCTCTCTGGTCAAATTAAAAAAAAATAGTAATAATAATGAATGGAATTAAATAAAGAAATAATTCTTGGGACCAACAGTTAGCGTAATGGCTATGTCACTGGACTCCCATGTAGTCGACCGTGGTCCGAGTCCTGGACCTGGTGGCTTAAAACTCATGCCGGGCGCGTGTGCATGTGTGCCCAAGATCCTGAGAGGAGAATAGAGGAGAAGGGATTGCGACATGGCCATCCCCCCTGGGGGGTGGGGGTGGTGATTTTTCGCTTTCTATCTCTCTGTCTCTCTCTGTCTGGCAAGCACACGTGCCCTATAGCAAAAACCTCTCCAAATAAATAAATAAATAGCTCTTTAAAAAGTATCAGTGGGCTATATGTTTTGGATTTCTGAGGTTCTTTATTTTGTTCCATTGGCCTATGTGCCTTTTTTCTTTGCCAGTACCATGTTGTTTTGATTATCACAGCTTTGTAATATATTATGAGAGAAAATGTAGCTTCTTTTATGAGCTACTTCTAGCAGAACTTATTTGACCTAAAATACTGTCAGTCTATAGAAAATGGTGTATGAGTGTGTCCCATCGGAGACAAATGAATGAATAACATCTTTAAAGAGATGAAACTGTTCAGATCTACAAATTATGGTTCACTCAGTTCTGTGCATTTGATGAGTTGCTGTTTTTCCCCCTGAAGCTGTGGAAATATCTCTGGCAGAATATGGCAATATCCCAGTATGCAGAAACCAAAAGAAAACACACAACACATATACATGCCCATTAATAAATGTATTGCTTTTTATTCTTACTTTAAAAAATCATATATATTTATCATGTACAACATTTTTGATAATTTTCAAAATATTAGTTCTGATAAGTGCCTTTATTGTTTTGCTCCCCCAACTTTTGCCCTATGTCGAAAATTCTAATATTCCTCAAGAAATGCAGGTAACCTCTAGAAACTGGAGAAGGAAAGGAAGCAGATTCTCTCCCCTGATGGCTCCAGAAGAAACATGGCCTTGTGGATACCTTGGTCTTAGCCTAGGGAAGCCCAGTTTGGACTGACTTTTAGAACCATAAAATAATACATTTACATTGTTCTAAATTACTGAATTAATGGCCATTTCCTGGTGACAGCAAGAAACAAATCAGCCAGTCGAGGTGTGACATATTATCAGTGCTGCTCAAATATGAGCAGAAACTGGATGCAAGAAAGGAGGGAGAACACAACCACCTGCAAGTGGTCTTCGGCACCATGGAGAGGTAAACACAGGTGCTTTGGTTCAGTCCGGGCTCTTTACCTTGTGGTGCGTGTGCTCTGTGGAAAAAACACCCAGGAGAACTAAGCAGAGGCGAGATCTTCCCAGTCTCCACCATTGTCTGAGCAGGCACTTGCCATCTAGAACTCCGTAGACGCCAGAAGTGCACAAAACAGAGCCGGTGCATCTTGCTCTAGCACCTTGGTTGGAGTGAGGGAGAAAGCCATGACGACAATATGGCTGAGACCCTCTCACTGCCCTCAATCTTGAACTCTGGAGATGCAAGACCCCAAGAGGCAATCTCCCTTCTCCTTCCTCTGTGTACAAGGGGCAGACCCTGAGGCTGGGAGCTTTGGGGTGCACTCACAGCTTGTCACTACCAATCCCATTAGACACAGTCTTGGTGATAGCAGTTGTCACTGGATCACAAGTATCTTTCTCACAGAGAGTGTAAAATACTCCTAGATGTCACCGAGGTCCTTCTATCCCAGTGTGAGAGTGCTGCCGTCTACTTAGAGAAAAAACAGACCCAGGGCGCTCCCTGCCCCAGATGAACAGAATATGTTAGGGTCAGGAACAAAGCCTGATTCAGCCTGGACTGTGGGTTTCAGGGAGTCTCTGGAAATGGGTCAACATGTCTTCAGATTTTAACCCCAGAACTAATCCCGGAAGAACCCCAGTCATCCAGCCCTCCCCATGAACCAACCCTGGTAGGGTTCTTTGTGCTGAGATAAGAGAATAGGCTCAGAGTTAAGAGCCAGAGTCACCCATCCATGTCTGAGTGTGCTGAGTCAGATACAGTCTTTTTAAAAAAAAAAAGTTTATTTATTCAGTGAGAGAGAGAGAGGGAACCCCTAACAAGGGGTTAGTCCTACAAGATCTTAATCCTCTGATCCACCCCGGGCCTTCAGTTAACCCTACATAATGCACAAGCGCGTACCTGTTGTCCTCAGGAGGTCTTCAGACTTGAACTGGGATCTTTGCCATGACTTGCAAACCATCGTATTTTACCGCTGTGCCACTATCGAGCCCCTAGGCACAGTGTCAAAGAGAAATCTAGGTGAAGTGCTCCTGACTCACCCAGTTCCATATTCGATACATGACTTTGAGTTTAGACCTCGTTCTAATTATTGTTGTATTGCTAAACAGAAGTACTCGAGAGGGCGATGTACAAAGTAGAGGTTTACTTGGCTCACAATTCTGGTGGTTGGAAAGTCAAAGGCATCAGATCAGCATCTAGTGCTACATCGCAACATGACAGAGAAAGGCGAAAGGTCAGTAAGGACAGAGAGACAGAGGGACCTGGGGGCAGCCATGTTACTTTCATCACAACCCACTCGTGAAGGAACTGACTCCTTCCCACCAGAGCAAAAACTCACTCTGTCTCACAGGACAGCATTAATCCATTCGTGAGGTTGGTGCCCCTAAGATCCAACACCATTCACATTTCTCCCAACCTCCCAAAACCCATTCAACTGGGAACCAATGTCACCATGTGAACTTTTGGGGACAGAGCATTGTCTAATAACAGACCTGGAGAAAGGAAACCTTGTCATTGGAAGACACTTCCTTACCCTCAGAGTCTCACCCTGGCCTGAAGATGCCTGACGCCCCAGCCCTGGCCCTGGGACAGGCATCCAGATGTGAGGCTTCTTCCTGCTCACATTCCCACTTGACTAAGGCCTCTACTCTGGCTCCAGCCCTAGGGCCAGGAATCCTGATGCTGGGTAGACATTGCATTTCCTCCCCTGCCTCAACTCCCTTTGGAAACACCTGAATCCTGGTGCCTCCCACTCAACCAAGCCTTGAGTTTGGGAAGGGTCATCTCGGTCCCCGTGCCGGGAGGGAAAGGTGGGGGCTGTGGCACAGGCACAGGGCTGTGTCCCTCTGAGGTGACCCACGCAAACAGTGGGATCTGAAAACCCAGTGACACAGGCAGATGTGGGGAACTTAGAAATGCTCAGAAACTCAGTCTCAAGCATCATGTGGTTTTCTTATCAAATGACTCTCCAGAAGGGAGATAACCCTTCTCCTCGAACTCGGTCACTCTCCCTGGGAGCCCCATCAGAGTGAGAGCTGCCTTATACCCTAACAGATGTGTCCACTGCTCCACAAACCCTGCTTTGTAACCCACACAATGTCCATGATCCAAACACAAAATTTAGGAGGGTAACATGACTCTTCTTTTCAAAATGAACCTTATTTTTTAAGAAGAGCTTGAGGATCACAGAAAAATTACTGTTTCCCATCCACCCTCTGCACCAAACATGCATAGGCTCCTCCCTGAGCAACATCCCCCACAGAGTGGCCCATTCAGTGAATCCACCGTTGTCCCCACAGCCCACGGTCACGTGAGGTCACTCTTGGTGTTGCACTTCTGTGGGTTTTGACAGACGCCTACCGTGCAGAGCAGTGCACTGCCGTGGAGACCCTCCATGCTCTTCCTGTACATCCCTGCCTCCCCTCAACCCCGGCAGCCACGGATCTTTCTACAGAATCCGTAACTGTGCCTTTTCTAAATCGTCATATCATGGCTTACTTAGCAGAGAGCATTTACGCCTCCGTGTCTTTCTGCGGCTTGATAGCTCGTCTCACTGTGGCTCCGAACACCCCCTTGTCTGGGTGCGCCTTGGTTCTCGTGTGCACTCGCCTTCACCGCGTCCAAGTCTGGCGATTGTGGATAAAGCGGCTGTAATCATCCATGTGCCGATTTTCACGTGAATACAAGTTTCCAAGGCCTTTGAGAAACAGCAAGGAATGGGGGCCAGCAGAGGGTACGGGGTTACATCACCAGACTCCTACATGGCTGACCGTGGTTCGACTCCCAGATCTGGTGGTTCAAAAATCACGCAGGATATGTGTGCATATGTTCCCAAGATCCTGGGAGGAGAATGGAGGAGAAGGGATTGTGATGTGGCCAGCCCCCCCTGGGGGGGGGTGATTTCTCATTTTCCCTCTCATTGTCTCTGTTTCTCTCTCTTTCTCTGTCTCTCTCTCTCTGGCAAGCACATGTACCCTAAGACAAAAACCTCTAAAATAAGAAAAGGAAAAGAAGCAGTAAGAAGTACAATCGCTGGATTGCACTGTCGGAGCATGTTCAGTTTCATAAGAAACTGCCACACTGACTTCCCCGATGGCCACACACTTTGCATTCCCGCCGGCAACGAGGGAGAGTCCCTGTTGCTTCACGGCCTCGCCGCACGTGCTATGGTCGGCGTCTCGGATTCCGACCACCGTAATAGTGAGCCGAGTGTAACTCGGTTCTTAGATGTTGAAGGAGGTGCTGAGCCCTGGCTGCAAAGTCAGACAGAGTGAGTCTGTTCCCAGGGCCTCTGGAGTGTTGTCCAAGTCATTTCCCCTATAAACTTTCATGAATGTGAACCCATGAATTACCCTCTTCAGAAACCAGGCAACCAGTATTTGCCACGTACCCACGACATCCGTGGTGTTGAGACAGCACACCAAGGCACAGTCCGTTCCACCAGAGGCTCCCGGTCCAACGTAGAGGACAGAGTCAGCAGCAACTCCGAGTGAGCCAGCTGCTGCGGCCGTGCGAGAGGGGAGCAAACCACCGTGACGCGTAAGCCTTAGAGGATCAGGGCTACCACGAGAGCTTTTGCTTCTCACTCATGGAAGGGGTCAGTGCGGGTTTTTCTGGAGAGGATTTTAGTTGCCCCTCTGCAATGACTTCGGAAGATCAGAGCTTTCATATTGTGGCTTCCACTATCCTCTTGGGCAACGATGTCCTCACTTCCAAACAACAGAAAGAGGACACATGTCTACTTGCAGCAGTTGCAAGCCTGGAAGTGACACATTCCTGACCCTATTGCTAGGCCAAAAATAGCCATTATGGTCACACGTGGATGCAGTGGAGACGAAGAAAAATCTTCCTGGCCAGGTAGCCACCTTCCTGAGAGAATGCCGCCCTGGGAAAGGGGAAGTACGCGCTTTTTCTGGTGAGTCGCCAGACATCTCTGCCTCACATGGCAAGCGAGCTGAAGAAGAAATGCTCTCGAGTATGGACAGCAAAGAAGCGTGCTACGACAACACCCCCAGCTGATAGAGGTTCGACTCCTCTACTTGGCGGGCTCTTATCACCCGAAGTTCTTAGAAACATCAATTTCCATATCCTCTCTGGAAACCGGTGTGAGTCTTGGCTAAGCAGAAGGTAGCTGTCACGAACGACTAGAACGGCAGAAGGCGGCTGTGTGCAAGGCGGGGTGCTTTCTCCTTTTGGGATCCCCTCAGTTCTGAACTTGGTGAAGGAAAGGTCCCATATGGCCCACGCATTGTCCCTGTCTGGACAGGAAAGGCAGACCTCGAGGCCAGGAACCCTCTGGGTAGGCCTCCAACCCCAAGTCGCCAGCTGTGGCCGTGGCTGCCGGTCTCTAGTTGTAAGCCATCAGGACTATGATCTGTAATTTGGACATTTCCTGGACTCCAATAAAATCTTCATCCTTGGGTCCAAGATTATCTTCTTTATCTAGACAGAACTCATCAGATGCAGGATGCTCCCAGTCCCAGAGGGCCAGAAACTCTTCAGGTGAAACCCTGAGTCTGGATCATCCAGGATGGTGACTCGAGAGAAGTTGTCTAGAAAGGAATTAGAACCTATAGTGTCGTGAGTTCCAATCCTTTAGAAATTTAGACTCAAAACTCACTCCCAAAGCCAACGCTTCCACTCAGCCCTGCCGGGGTCCAGCCTCAGCGTGGGTAGGTTATCTTGACGAAGGCGGCGAAGGTGAACAGAAGACAAAGGCCTCGATGCTTTTTCATGCACGTCTTATGCCGGACACCCCTCAAAGATCGCTCTCTGAGGAGTGACAACTGCTAGGAATTATCGTGCGTTTTTATTGAAAATGTGTTACATATAAGTAAATGGGAGAGGGGCTACGTGTTTTAATTATCAGCTCATAAAGTCTTTTAACAATAAAGAACATAGATTCTATTTAGGGGTGGATTAAAGGTGGGTCTAGTGCAGTTTCTATTTAGGGCCGGATTAAGGGTGGGTCTAGTGCAGTTCCTCAATTGTAGGTGGGTCTCCATGGAATGCAGTTTCGGGAAAGCGGTTCCGGTAAGCAGAGATGATTATCAGCTGATGCGGCGCAGCAGCCATCTTGTGATTACTGGGAATGGTGCTGAGAAAAGAAAATCTCAAGAATAGATATTAGTTTTTATGGATCTTAATAAAGAATGATACTTATACAGTTTTGTAGGGATCTAAAACTTAATTTGAGGAATCCTAATATATTTATCTATTTCACTTGTAGAGGGCGGAGGTGTCCTGGGCCAGTTTTGGCCTAATCTTATTTTAGGTAAAGAAAGGATTAAGTTTACCTTAAATGTATTTTGAAGGGCCTTCCAAAGGTCAAGATTACTTCTGCCTAGAAAGAACTTCAGCCCACCCTCTATTGTGACCATGGAGATAAAGCATTGTAATTAATAGTAAGTGATCAGAGCAAAGGGGAGCGGTCGGTCGGGGACTTGCTGGAAGATTTTATCGTACACTCAGGATGTATAGGAGAGCTGTGCAATTCTTTCATAGTAGTATATTGGGGAGCCAGAGGGGGTTCGCTTCCCAGTGAGGCTGCCAGTTTCTGGAGCAAATAGCAAACAGCCTTGCTGACATGCTAAGTGACCCAAGCTTTGTTCCAAGGTCGGGGGGCGCACAACAGTAGCCTTGCCAACGTGTTGATCCGACTGGAAGCGGAGCTCAAAGGTCGGGGGGCTCAGACGGATCTTGGGGCCTCACCGGGTCGGACTCTTCCACAGCCCTTTGTTATCCAGCATCAGCTCTCCTGGTAGGAGTCCTCCGTGTTGATCTAAGAAGATAGACCTTCACAGTTGAGGAGAAACACTTATCCTCATGTGTTCTGCGTGTGTGGCCCGAACTCACCCAAGAAGAGGAATACAGATGTCAAATACTCCGTGCTTCAGCCAAGTCTATATTTGATTAAGTCTCTAAGCTGCTGGGTCCCGCCTCAAACCAGGCAGCCTGAGGCATAAGTAGATAATACCTTCCTTTCATTATTTCTGCTTTCCCTTGAATCACGAGGTCCTTCAGCACGGATCCAACCAGACTTGGTCTAGGGGACGTCTTCCTAACCTCCCATCCCACAAACCCGCTCCTGTCAAGTCAGTTCTGGCCAAGGGAAAACCAGGGAGCAAACGTAGCAGGTACTGCTTGTCCACCCAGCCCCCGCAGTGCCGACAGACAGGTGCGCAGTCTCTGGCTGCCAGAAAGACTCGGCTCCGGCTACCTCCGGGTTTTATCACCCAGAGTTTCACAGAAAGGTCATGCACAAGAGCCGGTTCCTCTT